>NC_133774.1:24357563-24371437 GCF_003597395.2 Chelonoidis abingdonii
GTTTATTTCTCCTTGTTTTAAGAATCCAAGGGATTTGGGTTCTTGGGGTCCCCAGGGAAGGTTTTGGGGGGGACCAGAGTGTACCAGGCACTGGAATTCCTGGTTGGTGGCAGGCTATCAGATCTAAGCTGGTAATTAAGCTTAGAGGGGTTCATGCAGGCACGCAGATTTTTGGACGCTAAGGTCCAGATTTGGGAAAGATGCTTATGATAGGGTTGACCTCTGGATGGTTCTCTGTCCATTCTCTGACGATTGCTGTATCTCTGTATGCAGTCTCTGGGTATTGTGTCTGCTGGCTTGTAAGTGTCTCCTATTCCTTCAGATCACTTGTCCCTCTTGTATAGTCTTCTCATATGAAGTTGGAATCACATCACCCCTCCTGACTCCTTTAGTCCACTCCTTCTGGGTGTCGCTCTAATGGCTAGATCCTCACAAGAGTGCCTGTCTGCAGGGCCAGTAGGTCCTCAGCTGACCTGTCATGCTTTAGGGCCAGCCTTCTCTGATTGTTGCCCATCTCCTCTCACAGTATCTCCATCCTTCAGGCTGCAACATGTCTCCTCTCACAGGTAGCAGGGATTTGGTCCTTGACCCCATCAGTGCCTGCACTGGATTGTTTTGGCATCTCTGTGATTGGGTATTTTTACATGCCAAAAATGCTAACAAGGAGTCTGAACCAGAAGAAACAGCCTTGTGTAACAGTCTCTTAGCAGATTTCACCGTACCATTAATCTGTGCGTGTGCTGGGGAAGAAAGTGTGTCAATTCCTTGAATTCTTCCCAGGCAAACTGGTCTGTTGTTGGTGAATACGGTGTCCGGAACGCCCTAGGTCTCAAAGTGGGCCTCCAGTTTGCCAATCGTTGTCTTGCTTCTTGTATCAGGCAGGGCATCGACCTCCTAAAAATTTGAATCGCAGTCCACTATAATCAAGAATTTGCTTTTTATTGAAGGTAAATAGTTGGCTCCCATCTTCTCCCATGATTGTGTAGACAGCTCATGAGGTAACAGTCTTTCTGTTGAGACAAGGTGAGTGAGGTAATATCTTTTACTGAACCAGCGTCTGTCCAATACAGCTCTTGAGCTCAGAGCTTTCAACATGCTTTCAGTCTACACAAAGCTCTTCTTTGGGTCTGGGAAAGGTACTCAGAGTGTTACAGCTAGATACAAGGTGGAACAGTTGTTTAGCAAGCATAAGCAGTTAATGCATATTCCAAGGGACTATTCAAAGTGAAGCGTCCATTTGCAACTCTGAAATCATATGATGAAAAGAGGGTTAGTGGATTACAGATTGGATTTATGGCTTATTAGAACAGTGTCCTTATTAAGACCATGATTTTTAGTGTCAAGCAAAGTTATGAATTTAAGCTCCCAGGGTTGTTTTTTGAAGGTGTCATGCAGGTGTCCTTGAAGGACGAGTACTGAGAAGTCCGATATGGAGTGATTGTTTTGTAAAAAGTGTTTTGTGAAAAATATATTTCTTTCTGCTGATGGTTATTATATGACTAGCAGATGTCACATCAGTCTATCAAGGAGTGGAGTTATTCCCAGCCAATGAACACACTCTTGAGCCTGTGTAAGACTGTCAATGCTCAGGTGTGAGGCATGTATTTTTTGCCTTACATCCTTAGGTAATGAGGTGGGGACAACAGCCCTCTGTCCTCAAAATCTGATCCGTCCTGCACACAGTTAATCTTCAGTTTGAAAATATGATTCTGCTCCTCCCAATAAATGGGTTTTGTCTTCTGGCCACCCTACTAGTGTTGCTCTCTTGACTACCTGTAGTGGATGTCCATTTCCATAACTTTTCTGATTTCCATCAGCTTTGTTTCGAAACTGAAGATAGAGCAGCATATTAATGGATTCAATGTCCTGATCCTCTTGCCCCAACTTGCTGAGTCTGGGCGTATATGCTTTGCTCAGGGCATCAGCTAACACTAGTCATCATCCTAGACAACATCTGATCTCTTCCTGGTAGTGCTGCAGTCAAATCAACATGTGCTACAGTCTATATGGAGCACTAAGAAGGGGGATTTGCCATGATTGTCTCTAGGGGTTGCGATCTGATTGCATTGTTAGTCGTACTGATGGAATTACTCCACTCCAAATACCACAGCCAGAAGTTAAGTCTGTTCAGTCTCTGCTGGCATAAGAGACTGTCTGCTTCTGCAAGAGCTACACCCAGTCCTTTTTTCAATACATCACAAGGGAGTGTCAGTGGCTCTCCTGGCTGGTAGTACTTCAGGACAGGGACATCTGTGTTTTTTTTCAGTGTGTGGAAACCTGCCCAGTCTCACTCAACATCCTGCCTTGTGGGTTGAATTATGGGTTCTGCTAGTGCAGCCAGGGGTGGCGAGAACTTGGATAGAAAATATATCATTCCAAAGAAGTACTATGGGACCTTCTGTGGGAGTTGCTGTTCTAGGAAGGCATCTCGCATTAGGCAGATTCTTAACCATGGGCCATGCAGTGAAAGCAATGAGAGATGATGAAATGCCTAGGAGGCACAATAGCCGCAGAAGTATGTGCAATGAGACAACAGCAAAGGAGAGCAGCTGGCCAGGGTTCCATATCCATAGTGAGATACATTTAATGTGGGAGACAGCATGAGTGGGTAAAGGAGAAATGCTCCGCACTAGGGCAGCATTGCCAGGCATGTGGCAAGTTGAACCACTCTAGGAGTGTGTGCAAGACCAAAAGTAGCTCTCGGAAAGATTCAGTCAGACGTATACAGAGGGGCATGGCACATCAGACATCTTAAGTATGTCCTTGAGTCTGAGAACATACCCTGCTGGGACAGGAAAGCAAGAAGAGAGAATACCAACCTGTGTGCATGTAACAATGTTAATAGGGATACACTATGTGCAATTTCAGGTGTGTAGCAATGTGATTCCTCAGGATGAATTGGACTCGAACACACCCATTACAAAGAGCTGTCACAATCTAATAATATACATTGGGAACATAATGCAGTAGGAAAACCTGACCCCACAGTAACTAACCCAAAAAACAACAGATAGGTAACAACTGAAGTTTATGGTGGTGGATGATGAGCGCTACAAACCTCTCTTGGGGAATTGAACCATACAAGCCATGGATCTGATCATGCAGCAACAGAATTTTATAGCTGCAGTGCAAGCAGCAAAAGGAGTCCCATGGACAATGGAGACATTTTAAAAATCATATGGAAATGTTTTCAAAGGCTATTGGGTGCCTCAAAGGAAAGCCGAGACTAGAAATAGATCCCACAGTGGAACCCATGTGCTTATCACAAAGGAAAATGCAAGTAGTACTATGTTTCCAATATGTAAAGAGCTCAAAAGTCTGCAGAGCACCTGTAGAGGCTAGTACAGCCTGGGAAAGCAACATGATGGTGCTGATGATAAGAAGCCATCAGGAAAATTATGCATTTGCATAGACCCAAAGCCACTGACCCAGCACTGAAAAGATGCCACTTTCCACTCCCCAGAACTGATTACAACTTGCCAGAACTCTCCAAAGCTAGAATCTTTATGGTCTGTGATGTGAGGAATGGGTTTTGGCGCACAAGCCAGGATAAAGAATCCTGGACAACCTTTGCAACACCATTTGGTTTCTACAGATGGCTGTGCATGCCTAGCGTCAGAGGTGTTCCAGAGAAGACTCAGCTAAGTGCTGGAAGGCTTCCTGGGGAGAAAATAATTGCAGATAATATCCTTCCTGTAGATGCAGGGAGTAATTATACAGAAGCTGAATGCAGGTTAAGCTGAACAAATTGAATTTTAAACATGTGCCCTTAGGGTGACCAGATGTCTCGATTTTATAGGGACAGTCCCGATATTTGGGTCTCTTTTTATTGGCCTGCTAAACCTAGGGTTGTGAGTTCAATCCTTGAGAGGGCCATTTAGGGATTTGGGGCAAAAATCTGTCTGGGGGGACTAGCTGACCTCCTGAGGTCCCTTCCAACCCTGATATTCTATGATTCTATTATCTCCCACCCCCTGTCCGATTTTTCACACTTGCTGTCTGGTCACCCTACGTGCCCTACTTTGTCCATGTGGCTCCATGCTTCTAGACCTACTCCTCACATTCCCTGTTTTCCTGGTGTTTCATCAAAAACAGTCCCTCCAGGGAACATGAGACCAGTTCTACTGAACATGGGACAGAACTGGATCTTGGTTACATGCTCAGTCACATGATCCTTTTCAATCAAATCCCTTTAATGAGGAAAGAAACCTGGGGTATAGGCAGCAGCTTTGGTCTACACTCCTTTTAAAGGCCCATCCAAACTCACCGTCTGACAGAAACCTGGAATGGCATGATTCCCCAGATTAGCAGCCAAATGAAAGTGTAGGAAGAACTATATAATTCACAATGAAAATGAAGTTTTTATTGGCCTGTTTTTGATGATCATATTACTCATGACTTATAAAACCACAACTGAGTTATATAGGTCATCGCAAACAAAGACTTGTTTGACAGAACTGGAGACTGAAATCCTTTGTTGATCCACCAAATGGGTACAATGTGGGCCCTAGCAGTACAGATTCCCCACAACATCCTGCTAATGTGCCTCGGCCATGACCTCGAGTGACCATGTTTATGGATGAGATGCTAGCTGTGTTTTTATGCCCATGTAATTTTTGGCCTCTTTGCAAAGACTGACAGCCACGTTGCCAAATAGTTCTCACTATCCTGGTGTACTTTTTTCAGACTTGTCCACCATTGGAACTGGACAGAGACTGCCAAATTTATTACACATAGGCCACCTAACAGCATACACTGGTCATGGAGTCTATAATCTAGACCTGAAAGGTACAACATATCCATTCTCTAGTCCCCATGTCTAATGTAGATTGGGGCCCGAAATTCTTTGTTGGCGAACTCGACTGAATTCAGTGCAGACCTCAGTGGCATTATGCCTGAGAATTTGGCACAAAGTTTTTGTAATTTTTTCCCCCTCTTTGCTTCTCATATAGGTCCTAGTATTGCTGGAAGGTGTAAACAGATAAAATAACAATATTTAATGGCATGGGTATTGTCAATGTGTAAATGAATATGGAGCCACTGAAAATCTGAACATGAAGCATAGGGTATAGTACAGGGGTGTCAAACACGCAGCCTGTGGAGTTATTTGCAGTGGCCCACCAAGCTCCCTGTGGCCCCCTCACCCCCCCGCAAGTTATTTCCTGCAGTCGCCAAGCTCCCCTCGCCTGCTGCCTCCCCTCTCCCCCACCATGCTGCGTCCCTTTCCTCTGCCTACCTTCAGGTGCTTCCGCTGCCAAACTGCTGTTTGGTGGCACTCAGTGCTTTCCAGGAGGGAGGAGCAGGGAGCTGCGCACTCAGGGGAGAAGGCAGAGAAGAGGCGGGACAGGGCGGGGATTTGGGAAAGGGGTTGGAATAGGCGCAGGGAGGGGGCGGAGTTGGGGTGGGGACTTCGGGAAGGGATTGGAATGGGGGTGGGGATGTGGTGGGAAGGGGTGGTGCCTCATGGAAGCGGTGGAGTGGGGCGGGGCTGGGGGAGGGAGGGCGTATGCGTCAGTAATGTGGCCCTTGACAGTGTAGTAGTCCTCATGTGGCCCTTGTGGTCATTTGAGTTTGAGATCCCTGGTATAGTGTATAAAGGGTAAAAGATTTATACGATCTGAAGAAAAACCAGAGTAACATAAAGCATCAGCCTAGGACAGAACTGAGGTTTAATGCTCTGCTCTGTCTGTACTTATTTTCTATTTATGATTCAGTTCTAAGTTACTATGTTGTGTGATAATATTTCTTCCATTTCTTTCCTTTTTCTTCCACATTTTTGACAAAGATTTTTTTAACCAATTCAGATACTTTGAGAGTCTTTTTTTTTCCCTCACGCTCCTTGATATTTTGGACTATGGTGTTAAAATGTCTTTTAGTTTTTATTTCTTGTCTGCCGCATTGGATGCACAGCTATTATTCTGAGTTTTCACTGGGGTTTGTAATTCTCATTTTCAAATTGCCAGTGAATTGTAAACTTTTAAAATTTTACATTATGCCGATTTTATATCTGCTGTGTCGACCTGTGTTTTCTGTATTTTACTGAGATAAAATAATTTGGTTGTTGAGATCGTTTTGAGGGTTCCATGGGCGAAGTCTAGAATTCCAGAGTACAAAGCTTGTTCTCTGTCCTCTCACTCTGCAGCGATCCACTCTCTAAAAAGTTTTAGAGTTCAGAATAAGGATTAGGCTACTGCTTCAAACTGTAAAATTCCAATGATACCTAGGGCAACAGATGCTATGTTATTACCCTATTTCTTTTAGTTAGATACTTGGTGTACTGCATGTACTCCCCTCAAGCTCTGATTGTTCTCTCTCTCTCTCTGAGTTCATTTATGACCTGCTCAGAATGTTGAAATATGACAGAATTGCTTTAATTTTACAGAATGTTTCTGTTTCCCTGCAAGAATGAGAAATTTTCATAACATATTACAGTAAGGAAAACACATTTGGGAAGAAATATGCTAATAGCCTTGCACTTCAGTTGATGAGTTGCCAGGATCCTTTGGCCTCGCATTGGAATGTATGACAAATTGTGTGTTAATCTGGTCTTTTTGTTTGAATGGCTAGAAACTAGAATAGTCTCCAGGGGTTCAATTGATGAATCAGAAAACAACTGTGTAATTTTCATGAATACTAAAAATTACATGAGAGAGGTCAAATGCTCTGTGATATTTTGAACATAAGTTAAGAGATCTTGGTGACTATATGCTTTATGCAAAAGGTCTCTTGTAAAGTGTCATTACAAAGTTTATAATCTATGTGTGTTCATCCTATCTGTTTGCATGCATTCTTTCTATGTCTGAAGCTAGGAGAATAAGATATAAACTTGTATTACTGATGTAAACATATTAAGTGGAAGCCATTAAGAGTGCTCTGGAATCAATGAACTGTAAATGGCTCTGTTTACTTGCAAATCTTCCTGTGTATGTGTGGGCCAGCCCAGGAAGAGTGGAGGCTGGGGTCTCGCAGGACAAGTGATTGTGTCACCTGATACTGGAATCCATCTTAAATCTGGTACTTTTCCATTTAGAAGGAGGGGTGGGGACCCAAAGAGACAAAAGATTCCTGCCTTGTGCCAAAGCGATAAAAAGTTGGAGCAGGACAAACGGAATGCCAGTCATGAGAAAACCCCTAGTTAATGCCTAAGATGTCTGCTGGAACTAACAAGAACTGTACCAGGGGAATGGATTGGACCCAGACTAGAAAGAAGTCTAGTCTGTGAGAGAAGCTTATTGGAACAGTTGAGGATGAGATATTACCTGTAATCAGTTTCTTAATAGATTAGGCTTAGCCTTGCGTGCTTTTGCTTTATTTTGCGTGGTAACTTACTTTGTTCTGTCTGTTATTACTTGGAACCACTTAAATCCTACTTTTTATACTTAGTAAACTCCCTTTTGTTTATTAGTAAGCCCAGAGTATGTGATTAATACCTGGGGGAGCAAACAGTTGTGCATATGTCTCTATCAGTGTTACAGAGGGTGGACAATGGGAGTTTACCCGTATAAGCTTTATACAGAGTAAAATGGATGTATTTAGGGTTTGAATCCAATTGGGAGCTGGGTGTCTAGGTGCTGAAGTCAGGTAACCTGCAGAGCTATTTTCACTTAAAGCCTGCAGCTTTGAGGGCATGGCCTGACCCTGGGTCTGTGTTGCAGCAGACTACCTTGTCTGGCTCAACAAGGCAGTGTTCTGGAAGTCCCAAGCTGGCAGGGAAGACTGGCTCAGAGATAATATCAGCGCATCAGGTGACAGTCCCAAGGGGGTCTGTGTGATCGAAACCGTCACAAGCCTCTTGTGGCAAACTATGTACAACATATGAATTCTGGTTGATGTTGTGAAATTCTTGTATCATGGAATGACTCTGTGGCTGTGGACTCTTTTGTCATCTGCTGACAGGGACTGTATCATGACTGTCAATAAGGGACAGTAGTTAGTAGTTAAACCTTAGTTGCCTATTCAGGTGCAAATACCTTGGGCTAGTGGGTTTGGCTGAAACAAGAAGAAGCTAATTCCTCCAACTTCTCTTCAAGAGGGGGAGTAAAAGATCCCCAGCACTGCCGTAGAACAAAGAAGCCAGATGTTGGTAAAGGAGGACATATAAACTCAAGGTAAGACTCACAAAGAGACACAGGAAGTTTTGGGCAGGAGAAAGGGGCATGCTTTTATGGCAGGGGTGTCATGTTTAACTGTGGGACCAGGCGAAAGCTACCTGACCTAAAAGGGGGAAAGAGGCTCAATGATTCTGAAGTGAAACCATGAGCTGCAGGAAGAGGATCCAGAACACGCCAGAGGACCATGTCCAAGCCCAAAGACTTCTCCAGACTGGTGAGGAAACTGAGGCAGAGAAACACAACAGTACCATCTTATTATTTAGTCTAGATCTGTGTATCTCTCGTGCTGCTAAGTAAACAATAGTGGTATTCAGAATCCTCTGTAAAGTCTTTCTGTGTGTCTGTTTGCTTTTGCTATCACATGCCTCCCTGCAGAGTTAAATTGTAATCCTAGGGAGTCCACATGACTGGAGTTCTGGGAGGGAGTGTGCTTAAGCCACTGGCAGCCTGAGGGATCAGAACTGGTCCCAGGGTCCAGGTAGTTGGACTCTGGAATATCAGCTCTCTGGAGGGGGTGCTAGACAAAGGAGCTGCATCCTCAGGCTATAATTTGTGACACCAGTGAGGGATAATGTGTAGGCTGTTTGACATGGGAGGCTTAAAGAGAACAATGAGTGAGTTCCAAATGCAACAGCCTGGAGAGTGTCCAGTCAGATGGGGAGCAGTGTGTGTGTGAGAGTCAGTCCAAAACCTAACGTGTATCTTAACCTTAACTGTGGCAGACCTGTGGGTCCAGTGTAATGCCTGCTTGATGCTGTAACAGAGTTACTGTGCTTTCTGGGTCAATGAGTCCACAGACAAACCCAGAGAGGGTGTGGCTCCTTCCACCCCTGTCTCAGGAAGTAACTGCAAGGAAGTTAAATTGTGCCTGAGTGCGCATGTACACGCACACATACACGTGCACTGGGAAAGTGAAACTGCTTTTGGTCAGCAACACCAACTGCAGGTGAGGAGCTGCCCCTGGACTAGAGGTGGTTGGACAGTTTCTGGTAGAATGTTTGTTGTTAAAAGATGCTGGTTTGTCTAAAGTGGAACATTTTGTGTGAACCTGTCAATTTTGGTGAAAGTTTGTTTCAAAAGGAAAACTGAAAAAAACTGTTTAGAGAAAAATGAATGTTTCCCCTTTTTTGAAGCAGAACGTTTAGATTTTCTGTTTTGAAATAACTTTGTTTAGAATTTTGTATTATATTATAGAATACAAAGTCAAAAAGTCAAAAATGTAACAACATATTTTGATCTGATTTTTTTCAGAATTTTGTTTCGCAGAAATTTTGTTGTTGTTGTTGTGTGCTTTTGTTCTGTTTCAGAACAGATTTTTTTCCCCCAAACTCATGGCATTCCCCTCAAAATGAAAAAATTTATGTCAGCCTAACAGTCTGTACCATCTTCCAATAATAAATAGATGGTGTTCTGTTGTTAAATTGAGCTTATACCAGCATCTCTATTCTGGGAACTCTTCACAGAATCATACAACTGGAAGGGGTCTTCAGAGGTCATCTAGTCCAGTCCCGTGCACTCAAGACAGGACTAAGTATATTATCTAGACCATCCCTGACAGATGTTTGTCCAACCTGCTCTTAAAAATCCCCAATGATGGAGATTCCACAACCTCTCTAGGCAATTTATTCCAGTGCTTAACTCCTCTGACAGGAAAAAATTTCCTAATGTCCCACCTAAACTGCCCTTGCTGCAATTTAAGTCCATTGCTTCTTGTCTTATTCTCGGAGGTTAAGAAAAACAATTTTTCTACCTCCTCCTTGTAACAACCTTTTATGTACTTGACAACTGTTATCATGTCCCCTCTGTCTTCTCTTCTTCAGACTAAACAAACCCATTTTTTTTCAATCTTCCCTCATAAATCATGTTTTCTAGACCTTTAATCGTTTTTGTTGCTCTTCTCTGAATTTTCTCCAATTTGTCCACATCTTTCCTGAAATGTAGCACCCAGAACTGGACACAGTACTCCAATTGAAGCCAATCAGCGTGTAGTAGAGCGGAAGAATTACTTCTCGTGTCTTGCTTACAATACTCCTGCTAATATATCCCAGAATGATGTTTTCTTTTTTTACAACAGTGTTACACTCTTGACTCATTTAGCTTGTGATCCACTATGACCCCCAGATCCCTTTCTGCAGCACTCCTTCCGAAGCAGTCATTCCCCATTTTGTATGTGTGCAACAGATTGTTCCTTCCTAAGTAGAGTACTTTGCATTTGTCCTTATTGAATTGCATCCTATTTACTTCAGACGATTTCTCCAGTTTGTCCAGATCATTTAGAATTTTAATCCGATCCTCCAAAGCACTTGCAACCCCTTCCAGCTTGGTATCATCCAGAAGCTTTATAAGTGGCAGAGTTCTGTGGTACCTTATAAACTAACAAACGTATTGGAGCATGAGCTTTCGTGGGTGAATACCCACTTCATCGGATCCACGAAAGCTCATGCTCCAATACGTTTGTTAGTCTATAAGGTGCCACAGAACTCTTTGCCGCTTTTATAGATTCAGACTAACATGGCTACGCCTCTGAAACTTTATAAGTGTACTCTCTATGCCATTATCTAAAACATTGATGGAGATATTGAACAGAACAGGACCCAGAACTGATCCCTGCGAGACCTCACTTGTTATGCCCTTCCAGCATGATTGTGAACCACTTATAACAACTTTTCTGGGAATGATTTTCCAACCAGTTATGCACCCATCTTATACTAGCTCTATCTAGGTTGTATTTCCCTGTTTGTCTGAGAAGGTCATGCGAGACAGTATGAAAAGCCTTACTAAAGTCAAGATATACCACATCTACCACTCCCCTCCCCCTCCACAAGGCTTGTTACCCTGTCAAAGAAAGCTGTAAGGTTGGGTTTGACATGATTTGTTCTTGACAAATCAATGCTGACTGTTATTTATCATCTTATTATATTCTATGTGTTTGCAAATTGATTGCTTAATTATTTGCTCCATTATCTTTCTGGGTACAGAAGTTAAGCTGACTGATTTGTAATTCCCTGGGTTATCCTTATTTCCCTTTTTATAGATAAGCATTTTATTTGCCCTTTTCCAGTCTTCTGTAATGTCTCCCGCATTCCATGACTTTTCAAAGATAGTTGCTAATGGCTCAGATATCTCCTCAGTCAGCTCCTTGAGTATTCTAGGATGCATTTAATGAGGCCCTGGTGATTTGAAGACATCTAACTTGTCTAATTTTTGACTTGTTCTTTCCTTATTTTAGACTCTGATCCTACCTCATTTTCACTGGCATTCACTATGTTAGATGTCCAATTGCCATGAACCTTTTAGGTAAAAACCGAAACAAAGAAGTCATTGAGCTCCTCTGACATTTCCAGATTTTCCGTTATTGTCTTTCTCCCCTCATTGAGTAACAGGCCTACTCTGTCCTTGGTCTTCCTCTTGCTTCTAATATATTCATAGAATGTTTTCTTATTTCCTTTTGTATCTCCAGCTAGTTTGATCTTGTTTTGTGCCTTGGCTTTTCTAATTTTGTCCGTACATACTTGTGTTATTTGTTTATATTCATCCTTTTGTAATTTCACCGAGTTTTCACTTGTTGTAGGACTCTTTTTTTGAGTTTTAGATCATTGAAGATCTCCTGGTTAAGCTAGGATGGCCTCTTGCCATACTTATTATCTTTCCTATGCAGTGGGATAGTTTGCTCTTGTGCCCTTAATAATGTCTCTTTGAAAAACTGCCAACTGCCAACTGTCTTCAGTTGTTTTTCCCCTTAGACTTGCTTCCCATTGTATTTTACCTACCAACTCCCTGAGTTTGCTAAAGTCTGCCTTCTTGAAATCCATCGTCTTTATCAGAGCCAGCTCCAAGGGTTTTGCCACCCCAAGCAGTCCCCCCCGCCCCCAAAAGTCGCGATCGCAATCTGCGGCAATTCAGCGGGAGGTCCTTTGCTCTGATCGGGCGTGAGGGACCCTCACGCCCGAATTGCCGCCGAATAGCTGGACGTGCTGCCCCTCTCCGTTGTGGCCACCCGAAGCACCTGCTTGCTAAACTGGTGCCTGGAGCCAGCCCTGGTCTTTAATGTGCTGTTCTCTCTCCTACCATTCCTTAGAATCATGAACTCTATCATTTCATGATCACTTTCACCCCAGTTGCCTTCCACTTTCAAATTCTCAACCAGTTCCTCCCTATTTGTCAAAATCAAATCTAAAACAGCCTCCCTCCAATAGCCTTCTCCACCTTCTGAAATAAAAAAAATGTCTCCAATACATTTCAAGAACTTGTTGGATAATCTGTGCCCCGCTGTATTATTTTGCCAACAGATGTCTGGGTAGTTGAAGTCCCCCGTTACCACCAAGTCCTGTGCTTTGGATGATTTTGTTAGTTGTTTTTTTTTTTTTAAAAAAAAGCCTCATCCACTGCTTTTTTCCTGGTTTGGTGGTCTGTAGTAGACCTCTACCATGACATCACCCTTTTTTTTTTTTTTTTACCCCTTTTATCCTTACTTGGAGACTTTCAACAAGTCTGTCTCTTATTTCTATCAGCCTCAGTCCAAATGTATACATTTTTAATATGTAAGGCAATGCCTCCTCCATTTTTCCCCTGCCTGTCCTTCCTGAGCAAGCTATTGCCTTCTATACCAATATACCAGTCATGTGTATTATCCCACCAAGTCTCTGTGATATCAACTATGTCATAGTTTTGTTTATTTACTAGCATTTTGAGTTCTTCCTGCTTATTCCCCATACTTCTTGCACTAGTATACTGACATCTGAGATACTGATTTGATTCCCTTGCCCCTAGTTCTGACATCTCTCCCTTATTTCTCCTATAACAGCCCATGCTCCTCTCAGATTACGACCCTTCTCCCAGTTCTGCATGTTTTTGACTTACCTGTAGTGGCTGTCTGCTGAGTTTGAACGACCAGACATAAGGGCTATTTGAAGAGCTCAGTGTGGCGCTATATAGCTCAGGAAGGCTTTGAAAGAGCCACAGTAATGTGTTGTGCTGTGCTGTGCTCAGTCTGGTCCTGCAGTTTTGGGGACCTGTTAGGAAATGAGTGGTGCTTGGTGCACGTGTATGAATATAACACTGTCAATGTACGGATTAATATCATGGTGCTTGCTGTACATTAATTATTATTACTCTGTATTTGTCACTGATCCTATGAGTTGTCACACTGTACAGTCTCACACATGGGTGCTTTCTAAACTGCTAGGCACTGCAGCATCTGTTGTGAACTAATAAAGATTAATTATTTTCCAGATTATAGAATTTTATTCAATAACAGATGCAATCCCCCATCCCAACCTGGGCAATTTAAAAGCAAATACATTAAAACCTTAATATATTAACAGAATATAGTAGAATATATTATAGCAGAATATATTATAGAATATAGTAGCTGGACCTGGTCTCTACGGAAAAAAGGGTAAAGGACACAAATCAGTAATTAGGAATGGCAAGATACAAAAACCTGTAGAGAAGCACTTAACTCCCTGGCCACCTATAGCTGACCTTAGTGCCATCCTGCGCAAAAAACTTCAAGGACCAGACTTCAAGAGAACTGCTGGTTCAGTCATCTGCATAATGACACCATAGCTCAGGGTTGAACAAAGACTGTGACATGGCTTGCCAACTACATGAACGCAGTTTCTCCTCCCTTGTTTTCACAACCGTCACTGCTAGAACAGGGCTCATCTCTCTGATTGAACTAACCTCTGGTCTACTAGCTTAGCTTTGCAGCATACTATTACCTGCCTGAATTTCCACTACATCCATCTGACCGAAGTGGGT
>NC_133774.1:24373248-24427199 GCF_003597395.2 Chelonoidis abingdonii
ATTCACCCACGAAAGCTCATGATCCAAAAAGTCTGTTAGTCTATAAGGTGCCACAGGACTCTCTGCTGCTTTTACAGAATCAGACTCACACGGCTACCCCTCTGAGAATAGAACAAGGAGAAAGAATATTCATGTCCATTTTACCTACATATACAGCAACTGTGGTTTTCACAGGGCAATGAATGTAAAGCTGTGATTGTCCTAACATTCCCTGAAGGCAGGAGGAAGAGATGGGGTAGAGATGCAGCCCCTGATGCCATAATGTTGCTGGGGGGTGTAGGGAGATGTGGTAGTGGAGCTCTCTATGGACTGCAAAGGGAGGTGAGCCAGTGATTATATAACCTATAGATCTATAATATTCGGCAGTATCTGTGTTTTGCTGATTAGGTCCAAGTGCATCTCCCTCTCCTTTTCTTTCTGGGACTCCTGGATCTTCTCCTGGCTGCAGTGTTCACCGTCCGGGCCTTTGCTTACTGTCTGATGCAGCACTGGCTTGCAGGAACTCATTGAAGGTGTCATCCTGAGTCCTCTTTTTCCTCTTTATCTGGCTCAGAAGTTCTGTGGGTATGGAGGGGGAATCCCTCAAGGCCACAATGGCAGAAGCTGAAGATAAAACATGCAGAAGTACCCTTATCAGTATCGTCTCAATGGCAAATGAAAGTTAATATTCAGAACCCTCTTCCATTGCTCTCCTAAAGCTTTAAACCAGACAAGCTTACTGACACTTCCCCCTTCAGAGTATTTGTGTGCCGCACATATTCACAGCACCAGCCATGGTGACTATGGCCTACCAGGGGTGAGGGAAAAGAGAAAGGAATTGCTCAGTTGCAGGAACTATGAATATAGGGCAGTGGCATTGAATACTGGCGCCATTTTCCACAGGCAGTGCTGATATCTCATTCCTGAGGGAACAAAGGCACAGAGAACACAGCTGCTGCTGGTGTCCTGAAGCCACCTGGTCTCTATGCTGCTAGCCTGTGTACTGCAGTGGTGACTTTCAAAGTTATTGCTGACTGGTGTGGGAAAGTGTCCTATTGCAGAGGAAGAAATAAGGCTGCCATCCCTAGAAACCTTCAGGAGAGATTGCAGAGGTACTTCTGTGAATGTTTCATCAAGATCTCTCAAGAAGATTCAAGGGATGTCCCTGTTGTACATAAACAAACTGCTCTGCACACCCCGCTTATCTAACTCTACAGAGGACTGAAAAGCAGAAAACAATTTTACCTCTCTCTGTTGTTCTGCTACCTCTTCTAATAAATAAATTAATGAAAAGTCGATAGCTGTGCCCTGTTAAATTGGGGGCACCATCAGTACATCCTATGTAATGGGAAATACAATTGCATCCTTACCTGAGGTTCCTTCCCTTGCATCGGGCTCACCCATGCTTGACTGACTGGACTGCAGTGGAGTCTCAAACAGGTCCTGGTTCACTGTATAGCAGGACCCCCTAGTCACATGTCCCCCATCCTCCTCGCCCTCACTGTTCAGACTTAGGGGAGCCATGACTTAGGCTTCTCTGAGGTATCCATGGTGATCTGTGGGATGGTAATGGTGTCTCCACCAAGTATGGAATGCAGATCTTTGTAAAAGCAGCAGGTCTGTGGCTCTGCACCGGATTGTCTGTTGGACTCTCTAGCTTTATGGCATCCCTGATGCAGTTCTTTCACTTTCACATGGCACTGCTGCTGATCTCTGTTGTTAACCCTTGTGCATCCCCCATGCACTCTGCTTGTAGATATCCATGTTACTACAGCTGGTCATAGGTATGTTTGCACAGCCTCTTCTCCCCACAGACCCAGGAAATCCAGTAACTCCTTTCCACTACAAGCTGGAGCACTTCTGGAGCATGTAGCTAGCATGGTTAGCAAGCCAACCGCATGCAATAATGCAGAACTGCTAGGTGTGCTCGACAAGCTGGACAATCAGGAAAAAGCATTTAAAAAATGGTAAGGGCTTTAAGATGGGGCGGAGGATGTTTTTCTGGTCTCTCTCTGATCCCTGAGTAGTCACCAGAATGGTCAATGTCAGGCGTTTTGGGACAGCTGCTGGAGGACTGTTAGGGTTGATGATATAAGTAATGCAGTGCGTACATTCACATTGAGTCAACCTCAGTACGTTGACCATGGCTAAGGCTATGATTTAGTCACGGAGCTGTCAGCAGCTGACATGGCGGCTGGAGGTGGGACTGTGTGCCCCTGTCCCACAGCTGTGGCCATCTCCGGAGTGGGGACTGTGCGCCCCTATGGCTGTGCCCCCTGCTGTGCCCCAGCCCCGCGGCTTCAGTGGGGGGCTGCAACTGGCCCCGCATGCCTCAGCCCCGTTGCAGGTGCTGCAGTGGGGCCTGTGTTCCCCTGCCACATGGTGTCCCAGTGCCAAGCCCCCCCCCCCCGTGGCTGTGGACAGGTTTTGGGGGGTGCAGCTGGGGCTGTGCACCACTGTCCCTCTGCTGTGAGCAACTCTGGAGTGGGAGCTATGTGCTCCCCCACTGTGGTGGCTGGTGCTGGGGCTGTGTCCCTTGGCCTGTCAATCCCTCCCCACTCATGGGACTCCATTCCCCCCACACACACTTAGCCTTGCCCCCGGTTATGTTTAGTAAAGTCATGGATGGGTCATGGGCTCTGTGAATTTTTGTTTATTGCCCCTGATCTGTCTGTGACTTTTACTAAAAATAACCATGATAAAATCTTAACCTTTACCATAGCTCAGTGCTGCTCGGAGAGGTGGTATTACCGCATTATTGTAACGGGGTGCTTATTTCAGTGGAAGACAAATTGAAATGCAGACACACACACAACTAGGTTAACACAAGGTGGCTTACATTGACTGAACTTCATAGCATAGGCCAAACTTGTGGGTTTTTTTATTCCCCTGGTCAACGTAGCCATGCCAACGTAACTTCTCAGTATAGACCCAGGCTAGCTTTCTACCTGGAGCTGCACCAGCGGTAGTAATGGTGGTAAGCTTTAAGAAAAGTTGTGTAGTACAGACAGAGCCTATGTGAGTACAAATGCAGGTTCTGTGTTTCTTATTGAGAGAAGCTTTATGCTCACAGTGAGTCACTAGATGAAGCAGCTGCACACCACCAACCTGATGTAAGAAGCAAGATTTCACATAGAGGGAACTGAACCACTGACAGTGGAATAAGGTGCTATTGTGTGTCAATAGGCTAATATTGGCAGACATATCCATTTGACAGGGCATTTCTTTGGTTGTCTTATGGGTCCAATTTTAGTATTTTTGAACCATACTTTCATATGTTATCTAAGAGAGGCTGTTGATTTGTTAGGTCACACATGTAGAGTGTTTTTGCTGAGGCTTTAAGACATCCTTTTCCCCCAAGACAAGCTTATGGAAAAGTGCAGTCCTAAAAGTTTATTCTTCAACTTGTTCATTTAATTAATAAATTTGTGGTACTCACAAAATGAGAAAGTATAGTGGTTTAGCAGTGTTTTCTTCCCCTTTGGCTCAGTGCGGGGAGGGGGGGTCACTCTGCCTCACTACTTCAGTGGGTGCCACCTACAGTCAGGGAATTAGCAAAGTCTGATGTGAAGATCCAGGGCCCCGGTGGCAGGTGGAGCAGACTCATTGTCTTAAGGGGCTCCAGCTTTCAGGCGGGGCAGGCAATAAGCAGTCTGTGTGCTCTGGCCCAGCAATAAAGTTTTAGGGGCTCAGGCCCTGGGCAGTGCAGAATACTAAACAATCAAAGGGGCTTTGTTGTCCTGGCTCTAATGGATGGCAGATAAATGCAGGCCTTCTAGCCTAGGTGGAGAGCCTGCCACCCAAAGGGTGGGGTTGGTAGCAGGAAGGTAGGGGGATCTGGACCACCCATCTCCACCTAGTCCTAGCCCAGGGCTTGAACAATGCCAGAGTGTTCTGCCACTGAGTCAGCAGGGAATCCAGCCGCAACACACTGACCAGGTTTCAGGCAGCCAGTCTGGAATCAGCTGTCCTTGGGCCACTTCCTCCCCTCCCCTCCCCTCGGAGTGTACCTGGATCTGTGGGTGTCCTCAGTTTCCCTGGGATAGATAGCCTATGACAGTCCCCGTGATTCCTCAGTGTTTTGGTTGGCTGGCGGCTCTAGCAGCTCTGGCCAGTCCTCAGCTTGGTGGGGCTCCCCTTCCATCTCCAGCCTCAGGAGCAGGCAGAAGGTATCTGTCTCCTCCAGTATCTGCAGCCCAACTGGGCTCCAGGACCCACCCTTTGTACTCCTGTGCCACCTCTTCACTTCTGGGGGAAGGGGTGGGCGTGATGTGGCTCCACCCATCTGGGCTCAGAGAGTGCTTCCACCCGCTCTGGCTAAGTGGGAGGCCACTCTGCCTCACTATAGACATATAATAATAGAAACATAAATAAAGAAGTTAGAGGGCTGGAGCAAATACCTTGTTCAAACAAGAGTCTATGAATCAGTCCCAAATCTTGTTAGTTAAGAACTGTTCCAGTAGTAGCTTGCTTTCTCATCTGAATCTGAATCAATGATAAATGTAGTACTAAATCTCCCATCAAATTCTGTTCTGTAGAGTAGTTACCAGTCTTGATGTACAAATAAACTATATATTTGGTATGGAAACAAATATTGATTATTTTTAAAGATCTATTTTAATTTTTAATCACTCCTGTTGTAATCTCTGGATGTGGTTAAAAAATTTTAAAAATTAAAAATGCATTATTGCCAACAAGCCAGATTATTCACTGCTATTGCTTCCTTCTGCCAATGAAACCTAAGCAATAAGATTTTATGGAGACAACGTTGTTCTCATTGTGTATGTAATATACTGAGGGATTGTTATAACAGTGTTCTGAACGGTTCTGTTTCTTGGTACAATTTGACCACGTCAAGGCACATGAAGAAATAAGTGATTCAATTATTTTACAGGCCGCATTTAGAATATGTGAGGAGTCAGTTCTTCCTTAGTCTTATTCAGACTAAACATTTTAATAACAAGCCACATAAAATTCCTACTTGGGAATTTTAGCAAGGGAAAGTCAGTTTACAATTTACCACTTCCACCTTATAAAAACATATTTTATATCTTGTAAGGTTTGGTGTACTGTGCCTCATTTATTTATTCAGCCTAAAACAAGTGCCTGTATGTATGTATGTTTTGTTTTAGCTGATAAAAAGAAATTAGCTTCAATTTATATCTCCATAAAAACAGTTTAAAGTCCTTGCACCATTTTATATCATCTTAATTGGGCTAAGATCATTTGAAAATTCAAAGCAGCCGAGGGAACAGTTTTGCAGCCAGAAGAACTTGAATGATGAGACTGTGATTTCTTTCTCAGGCACACTGAATAATCACACTAATTAGCTGTATATTTTTGGAGGTTTCCTTTTTTTTTTTTTTTTTTTTAACACAGAAGACGAGGGATGGGATAGTGGTCTCCTGATTATGTGAGAATGAAAGAGTAAATGTCAATGTTGGAAATGGGGAACTGTTATCTTCTCTTACTTATTGCAAGTCACAGATTGTCCTCTTTCTTGTGGAACCTACAGGAAGGGATTTTTTTACCCAGAAATCCCTGTGAGGATTTCTTTGTAGAGATTCCCCCTCCTCATCTCTTAGGGAGAGGTTTGGCTCCCCACACCTTTTAGTGGAAACCTACCCCCTAAAGCTGAGAAATCCTGGAGGATCTGCAGGAGGCCAGGGCTATCTGCGTAGATGTCTTATGTTCAGCAATGGCTCTGAACCTCTCTCCTCCTGCTAGTATAACTCCACTGGACTCCTCACTAAGTATGGTGGCCCCCAAAGATCTTGAGCCAGAGGAGGAGATTGTGGAGAAATGAATACAAACTGAGGCTGTATTGTCCTTTCTGACTAATTTTCATGGGGCTGGAAGAGTGATGATGTGTGTTTGTTGTCTTTTTCTCCCCTTCTACTGACTCCATCTCCTCCCCTGGATTCTGTGAAGAGGGCATGTGGAGAGCGTCAGTTTTGCTGAGGAACACCTGAGCTCCTTCTGCATGGAGGAGTCCTCCATGCATATATTTCTGCGGGAACATGATCTGGCCACAAGCTAGATTTAATGTAGCAATTAAACAGTCTCATTGAGCAGAATTCAGTTTTTTTAAAACATACTAAGGAATTCCTAGCAAATTGTGTGTGAGTGATATAGTCTACACCGATCTACACACACACACACCATTTCCTTAACCAATAAAAATCAACCTTGATTTACTGTTTTAAAATACTTTTCAGTGATCTAATATGTGCTAATAATTTTTTTCTATTGGCTGTTTTTTGATTTGCCTTTTGTGTTCTTGTGGTTGTCCATCTAAAGTTTTTTTGCTACTCAACACTTCCGATAGGGTATGGAGGAGGGAGAGGTGTTTTGTCTAGATGGACAATGTTTCAATCTGCAAAGGGGTCAAATGGTCAGCTGGTTTGAGGATCTGGGCATTTTTTCAATGAAAGTCCACAATTGCAAAGTCTTTAAGAGGAAATATGAGAAATGTTCAGTCGTAACTGGGATTCCAACTAGATAGCAATGATTTGTTAGGAATGTTTATGCAGCACTGGCACAAAACAACCTTTGTAAAAAATATAAGCACCATAGGAAATGTGCAACAACTATATTCTTGGCACCATCATCTGCATGGGAAGCTGGGAGAGGAAAACCACTACTTGTTGAGGCAGAAGGTAGGTGGGTAAAGAGGAGCTTAAGATAGAAAAGAGTCACTTCTTAGGGACATGAGCTAAGAAATGTACACAGGACCTACAGGAAAGAGGAAAGATTCCAAATCAAAATCAAATGATTGTGGTTTTTCTTCAGAGTGGAGAAGTGTACAGCATACTCCTGACTCCGGTTGGGCATTGAATCAGAAATGTGAATAGAACACACACACTATGTTTGCAGCTTGTGCAGTTTAGGTAGTTAAGCAGTTCCTTATAGGAACAGGTTGACTAGTGGCTTTAAATGATTTGGATTTTACAGTTCTATACATGCTGCTCTGTAGGGGTTAGCAAGTGATCCTTTGTAAAGGAGTGGGGAAGATGGAAATTCCTGCCCTTTCTTAGAGTCAACATTGACCAGCCCTTGTGTGGAGGATGGGGGAAAGGATTCCGTGAACCTTTCCCTTCTCGTGTGTCCCACACAAGGGCAGGGACAACTACATTGCACTTAGGACAAGCTCCCTTCATGTTGTCTTGTGGGGGCAAATCATCTAAGAAAGAGGCAGGGAGAGACCTGCTTTCTGCCAGGCACTAACATTCATTCTCTGAAAGCTGCACGCTAGGGAGCTAGGAAGACTGGGCTGAGGGACTGTGAATATGCACTACACCCCACATGAGGCTGGTCCTGGAAAGAATAATTTAGCTCCAAATGTTTTTGCTCTGTTGCTCTAAATGTTCAATAAATTTCCAAACAGACAATGCTCTCATCTTCTGTCTGTTTTTCTTTATTTTCATTTGCTAAATATACTTATGCATGTATTAAGACTTTCAGTAAGAAACCATAACAACTTTGCATAACAACTTTATTGACCCCAACAAACTTATGAACAGTGCTACATATTTCTGTATGCCAGCAGATGGTGCTCTTTATATTAACTACGTACATATACAACACAGGGCTAGATTAAAAAACATATTTAGTTGCATAAAGGTGCAGAAAGAGGCCTAGTGTGAGTACAGAAGTGCCTAGGCAGGTCAGGTGTCTAACTCCCAATAATTTCCAATTACTATTTGATTATTTCCAATTACTATTTTGATTATTTGATTATGCTGATGTGTGCAGAGGGATTTTGTTGCAGTTGTTGGTGCTGCTTTGCATTTTCTAAGATATGTTAATACTGGTTTTTAAACTTTCTATTTATTGCCTTTGCTTTGATAGAAGTATACATAAACGTTCAAATGCAAATGAGAAACTGGAAAAGGACAAGCAGTAAAGCAATGAGAGAAAATTCTGAAATGTATGAAGCAGCTTCAAGAGGAAACGTTTCACTGCGATGACGGGGAGGGTATCTCAATCTCAACAAGTAGCTAGATTGCCACTAGTCAGATCCAAACAGTAAATTTAAAAATATTTTATATTTACATGTAAAAACAATTAAGGCCAGATACTTTATAAGTACCAGATCTTGGTCCCCTCGCTTGCAGTAAATAGCACCTTCCTTCCATTAATAGTCTTAATAACTTTAGTGGAGCTGCTTGTGGAGTAGAGTGTTACTCATTGAGTAAAGGGATAAGACTCTCACCCTAAGAAAATGCTCTTGCGTGTGTGTGTAGCCAACTGTTTTTAATTCCCCAATAAATAATGTTCCACATGGCTTTAGCTGGGATACTTCACTTGGTTTGCTTTTCTCTTGTTTATGTTTTGCTGTTATCCTGGATTACCCCAATGGGTAAAAAAGTGAGCTCTTTCTTTCAAAGGTTGTGTTGGAAAGTCATTTGTAGGAAGTTATTGCAAGCATTGGCACTTTTCCAGCTCACCACCTCTGAAGAGACTGCTTTCTCTTTGATGCAAAATCCCACTTCTTATTCCCTGAACGTTATTCTATTTTAACACTTAAGGTATTTTTTAAATCTGAAGGTCTGAATTTTATATCCTTGTGGTTAGGAAAAAAAGACATTTACTAGGGAGGCAACTTGTTGTGACCTTAGGTATTGGGCCAACTACAATAAAAATGCATTTTTAAGTGTCGTTTATATAGTAAGAAAGATTTAAAGAGACACTAAAGACTATCTCTTGCTGTATTTGCCAAAAACTATACCATTTTATTCTCAAGGATATGGTGGTAAAATGTAACTTGTCTCTTTAGAAACTGGTTTTGTAGTCTGTACTACTTCAGTGAAAGTTGTGCATGGCTAAGGATGACAGGCTGTAATATTGGGTCTGATTATAACCCAAAGATCACTATGTTGAGGGGTTCCTATGAATATAGCTTCCCCTCACACAGAATTGGGGGTGAAGTTAGTCATGCAGCAGCACTCCTCCGTTTTTCCTGGATCTATGGCAGGTCTGCAGTGGGTCCTGGTGTGTGTGTGTGCGTGCAGAGGGTACAGTAGAAAATGCAGAGGAGGTGTGGAAATACTATAGGAGGGACCGTGGGGATATGCATTGCACCCTACACCAGCCTCATGGAACCCAGGACCCCAAATGAATAACTGTTTTATGGACAGGCCCTCTCTCTGCTCTGTGGTGAATACCTGCCGTCTAAGGGGTTCTCTGGCCAGGCCTGGCCAGGGAATGGCTGGCTGTGTGGTTCTACTGGAGCAGGAAGTCGGAGCCTGAGTGCAGATGCGGAGCCTTCACATGGGTGGCCCTAGCCTCCCACAGATGCCCCAGGAGTTGTGGGTGGGCTTTGTTGCTTTATCTGTGGAAGTAGTGGGCAAAGCCTGTCCCTCTGGTGGAACACTTAGGCTGGAAAAACTGAGCAGGGACCTTGCAGAGACTCTCTCTACTTGTTTAGATTCCCTCCCTTGTGTTTTTCCTCTAGGAACAGACGGTCAGGCTCATAGGCAGGGCCAAATTCTGCCCAGACTTACATCGGGCAACTCCTCTGCCTTTGGTTTGGATTGCATGGGTTTTGAATACAGGCAGAATTTAGCCCTAAATGTTTTATGTCCTGAGTTTGAGCCATGGGTATAATTGACTGTATTTTAATGAAGGGTTATGTGGGCCCCTTTTATCTTAAGTAGAGGGAACCAGAACATTTCTGAATCAACTAATTAAAAAAGATGTTTAATCATTAACCCCAAATTAGACCAGTGAGCCACTGAGGGAGGCATATCTGTCATTCTGTGGTCTGCTGTCAGGAAGGGCTAGTTTATGACAGTACCCTTACATCATTTGAATGTCAGGTTTCCGACCTTATTATCAATTGGTTCATAAAATAAGACACACACCCTGCCTAAAAAGCGCATTCTCCAGCACTATCTATGACGCTTCCAAGAATTGATAGTTGCCACCCATGCTTGTGAAGTAGGTGGATGCTTCACCATCCCTCCAATCCAGGTAGAGCCATCTGTACTGAAACACTATTTCCCCCACAGTCTTTTCCCATTCTCCTTGTGAGTTTGAAAACTGATCATCACTTCTTGGCAAGATTTTATTCTGTAGTGTAGAGACTTCTAATGGCTGAGTCCAAAGCTAAATTCTGCATGACCTCTTCCCTGACAAATATAATGCTGAAGCTTTGCTGGTGCTCAGCAAACGCAGAGGATAATTTTGAATGGAACTGGTAGCCAGCAGTTATGTGAAAATGAGGATGATGTAGTCCTGGCACATATCCGAAGGCGAATAGCAGTAGTCTGTGCATTTTGGAGTCTGCAGAGGTTGGACACAGACAAACCCTAGAAAAAGGGGCTGTAATAGTCAAGGTTAAGAGATGGAAAAGGAACAGATCAGGATTTTAGCACAGGTGGAGATGTGGTGTATACATATTGGTACAGAGATGGTGCCTGGCAGATTATATAAGGGCCAAGGAAACAATTGGGAAACTATGTCTGCATGTCTGACTTCAGTACTTGGAAATATTGTAGAATCAGGTACCAAGGAGTAGAACAGTTGATTGGGTACAGACTAATTATAGACATTATGCAAGAATTTTCCTGAAAGGAAGTTGTGCTGAACATGTGATTGCTTTTCTTTGGAAAAGATGTGAGAGCAGATAAGGACAAAGCACATCACAGGGCTTATCTGGACCTCAAGAATCCTTTTGACACAGTACTGCATTATAAAAAGGTACAGTACTGGTAAATTACTGACATGGAAACTGAGACCAAATGGTTACAGATCTGGTAAGAGGGAGCAGGTGAGCAAAGGAGTGCCCCAGTGACTGGTGCAGTGCCCAGTTTTGTGCAATCAGTGGAGCTCTCCCACACTGGTAGCTGACATCTTTTGAAAGTGGTTCAGTGTCTTTCCCATGTTGTTTTTGGAGTGAAGCTTTATTCTTGGCAATATGACATTCTAATTGCAAGATGCAGCAGCCGCTCTGTGGATCCCCACTTCCAAAATACCTCAGTCGTTATGGTCTGGGACTTTCATTAGTGGAAGCCCAGAATGTACGAAATTTAATGAGGAAACAGGATCTGAAGAGAGGGTGCCAGACTACCCTTAAAAAATAATGAAAGTGGAGAAACTTAAATAAGGTTCAGTTTGGTTCAGGGAGTGAGAGAGCTTTGGCAGATAGTTATCTGGTTACATCTTCAATAACCATGAGAAGAAATTAAGAACATTAAATTAGATGTATTACAAAAGGGAGATTAAGAAGGGATGTGACTGAGTTGGTTTGTTGTATGTATTGAAGCAGACAGGTAAGAATGATGGGCTTATGCCTAAAGCACAGGTCTGAGAGTGAGGAGAATTCAATTCTGCTCCCGCGTGTCAGACAGACTTTTTCTGTGACATTGAACAAGTCACATAACCTCTCTAAGCCCCATTTTCTCTTCCTGTAAAATTAGAATAGTTTTTTCCCTAACTCACAGGCTGAGTCTTGATTCATTTATGTTGGAACAGCAGGCTGTGCTTCACTGATAGAAGGTGCCATATACAGTAAAGGCAGAGTATTGTTATATTTGAAACTCTGAAGTCTAGTCTACACTAAAAAGTTAGATTGACCCAGCTACATCACTCAGGGGAGAGAAAAAAAATCCACACCCCTGAGTGATTTGGTTAAGCCCACCCAACCCTTGGTGTAGATAGCACTAGGTTGATGGAAGAATTCTTCTTTCAACCTAGCTACCAGTTCTCAGGGAGGTTTGCGCCACTGTAGTGTTTCAACTGTAGAAAAGCCCTGACTACAGTCTGTGTGGAAGAAAGAGAATTATTTGAAAGGGTAACCAGGTTCCCTGGTGTAAAATTAATTCCTATAGTCTGAAACCACAGGAAACTTGTCGGGTTTCATTAAAAACTCAAACCACATTGGCACATGGATACCATGGAGACAGGCACATTAGAAAGTCCCAATCTAGTCAGATAAAAATGTTTACAAATCTTTCAAGGGAACATGGGCTCAGTTTCAACTGAAGTTGGTCTGATTTTTGGTTTGCATAGAAACCATGCAAAATTCGTAATTTTCACATATTTTGACAAAGAACGGGAGTGGTTTTGGCTGAGTTCTGTTTAGAGTTTTTGAATTTGAAAGGAAAATTTAGGAGTGCAAATCCATGTGCATTGAAACCATTAAAAAAATATTTCTTGAAGTGCTTCAAAGCACAGATGCTGAGTAAGCAAAATTGTATAATTTTTTTTTTTTGAATAGCTCAGGAACTGAAACTGAGAGAGACCAGACGTGGAAAATTAATGGAAAAACTTCTTTAGGAAGAGAAATTCATTTGTGGGACAAACTCTAGGAAAGTTTGCAGCAGAAGCTGCAATTAAGGTAGGCAATTTTGAAACTATTGTATAAGCATTTACAACAAGAAATTGTAAATTGGGGATGAGTGGGCCAAATCTGAAAAAAATTAGACACTCCCCCTGAACTTTTGAAATATTGTCTCATCCAGGTCATTGCTGAGGCAGACTGGTGGGATAGCTCTTGCATTTCTGTACTATGAATCAAGAGCTTCAAGTGGTTCTGCTTTGAAAAGTGTTTGTGTAAAATGGCATTGGTTATGTTTTTGTGTCTCAATTATTTACATATCAAAATGCTCAGCTTACACATGAAAAGATGTCTTTTTCTAGCAGTCAGTCATGAAAATTCAACATGGGGACTGAGAGTTAAGATGGGGTCTTTTCTTCTTGTGTATCACCATCTGTAAAAAAAGTTCCACTCCTCAAGTAGACTCTCCATTATATCTAGGTAAGCCTATTAATGGGAGTCTTTTTCCTCATTGACTTTGATGGACTCTAAATCAGACTTATTATCTCCTGGAACACCTGTGCATACTGATTACTTCCATAGGTTCGCACAGGTTTGTAGAGCTGAATGGATTTGGTAAAAGGGAATAGAACAGTTTGCTGCTTATTCAACATTTGTGTTTGTTCTGTGGGCCTCACAGGATTGAGGTGCAGTAAAAATTTGTATTTGTTACTACAGTGAGCTTATATAACTGAACACTCAGGGAATGGTTCTTTTAATAAGATGACTTTTTTTACATAGTAACTTTTTGGGGTAGAACTGCACTTTAAGTAGTCAGAGCTCTCAGTCTAGCGTATTTCCTAAGCATTTGATTCTCATGAAAAAATTAAGACATGGTTTTGCTGTGTGACCAGATTAAGAAAGTATTGCCTTCACTAGTCGATACGAACTTTCACAAAGTTTAATGTTTGCTTTCTTTAATTAGCATGACATCTCTTTGCATGCATGGAAAATAGTCTGCTAATCAGTATAAGATTTTTTGAACATCTGTTTTCAATGTGTGTATTTTATTGTCAGAGTTGGCACAAACAGAATCAGAAATGCTGAGATGGGGGAAGCTCACTCCTTTGTGCAGTTGCCGTGCGTTGACTGCAGTGACCTCTGATAACATGAAAACTTTCAGAAATGGTAGAAGATATTGGATCATAGGCCCATCAAATCAGTAGGAGTCATCCATGATGCCAAAACAAACAAGACATGAGAAGTACTAGATTTTGTTGTTGTAAATGTTTTTCCAGGCAGAAAAAACTTTGCTAGATGCTAGGTGTTTTTCTTTTGTAGAGTCAAACAGTTTACACCAAATTTTTCTTTGTTTTGTGCAGAGGGTGTACTAGATCTTAAAATGTTGAGGCCAGCAGAACTTAAAGGGCAGCTTTGAGGCTTCTTTGTTGTGTCAGGGGCCAAACCAGTTTCAGGCAACCCCAGAAAATCCTCTGTGTTCTCTCCTCATTAAGTGCACAAGCAGTGTTCTGGCACACCTGAAGAATAGGCCCAAAGAAACCATCAACAGGTGACTGACTAATAGTCTCTGGCTTCAGAGTGTTTGCCCTAGTGTCTTATTACTTAAATACACATGGAAAAAGTGCAGGGTTTGGGGAAACTTTACAGAAATCTGCATCCTC
Source organism: Chelonoidis abingdonii (assembly GCF_003597395.2). Lineage (NCBI taxonomy): Eukaryota > Metazoa > Chordata > Testudines > Testudinidae > Chelonoidis > Chelonoidis abingdonii. The sequence continues at coordinate 24,387,172 of NC_133774.1, forward strand.
CCCTCCCCTCTACTTTGCAGAGCACAACTCTGTGGGAGCTCCCTGCATGCCACTGCAGAAGGGATAATGAGGGGCAGGAGCTGGGGCCAGTGAATATAAGACTACTCAGTCTTCCATTCAGTCTTCAGGGAGTAGAGTAGCTACAGAGAGGTTCTGTTGCCAGTTGGGCCTAGAGGGAAGGATTTGTTTCCTCAGCCTCCATAGGTCTCCACAGAATAAAGCGCTGTTACTTGAGCAATGCCCTGAGCAGAAGATAGGATAGTAATGAAGGGATTGCGCAAGTGAGTATTGTGAAAATATGCTCTGGTGTTATCTAGTAGAGCAATGTTTTATTGTTCATAGATTTGAAGGTCAGAAGAGGCCATCCTGATCATCTAGTCTGATCTCCAGCACAACACAGGCCATGGAACCTCATCTAGTAACTTCTGCATCAAGCCCACAACTTCTGTTTGCACTATAGCATGTTTTCTCAAAAGACACCCAGTCATATTTTGGACCTAAGGCCTGGTAAAGCCTTCAAGGCCTTACATCACTTTTTGGCCAGTAGAGACTAGCACATGTATGTCAGTTTTCTGATGTTTGTGTTATCTGAACTTGTATTTCATTTCAGTAAATCAACATGAATAGGACTGTGAGTCTCCATTCATGGCCAGTCTTAGCCTTTTTGTATACACAAAACTCTCATTCAACTTCACTGGACATTTGACTGCACAAGAAATGTAGGATTAGGCTTCTAATTATTAGTAAGCCTTGTCCTTATCGGAGCCAGAATAAAGCAATATACATAAAGTCCATCAGGCAGACCGGCGGAGTCCCAGACAGCAGGGTCTATGCATAAGCAAAGGTGGAAGAAATGCTGATGTGATCAGGATAGTATGACTCTAAAATTATTATGGGACTGATGATTTGGAACAGTGTAATTACTGTATATAGTTTGAATGAGGTCACCTTAGCAATAATTAATAATACATTTTAATCTGTAAATGCCCATGCTTGAACATCTCTGGGGATGCTCTAAGCAGTTGTGTACCCTACCCTCGGTTATTTGCTGGCACAGCTTAGGTCATTTAGCTGTCTATATGCCTGTTTGAGTCTGTAAAACAGGTTCTTCACAGCCCCTGTTAATAGTACATATACCATTATGAGTGAAAAAAGGAAGTTCATGTGGGGACTGGGCTGCAAATTGGGTCCAGTGCTTTCAGAGATGCTGGGGGGAGCATGCGCTCTGATAACTCTTGCCACACCTTTGGGAAAAGCATGCCGTGCTCCTAAAGCCACTTCCCAGTGTGCAGTGGAGTGGGGCCAAGAATGATCCCCTGTTCCACCTCTGTGTTTCCTTTCTGGGGTGCTGAATGCTATCTGCCATGCTACCCCCCATTTTTGTACTCAGGAAGACCCTATTAACACTACTGTTGTGTGGGAGCATAAAGAGCAGGGAAGGAGCTCTCAGCACCCTCCTCACACTTCCTGCTGTAATGCACCTGCAATTGAGAACTTGACCCTAATTTTTTATAACTAACACAGAATTTCACTCAACACAAACAGAAAGCAAACAAGGGAGACAGAATGTTCAAGTATATATTAACTGTGGGCTTGTCTACACTATCCTCTGGATTGGCAGGTAGCGATCGATCCGGGGGTGAGTGTGATTTATCATGTCTAGTATAGACATGATAAATTGACCACTGAGCACTCTCCCGTCGACTCTGGTACTCCACCAGAATGAGGAGCGCAAGCGGAGTGGACAGTAAATAGATCTATGTACGTCAACTTCAGCTACGCTATTCACGTAGCTGAAGTTGCGTATCTTAGATCGACCCCACACGCTAGTGTGGACAAGCCCTTGGATGTGTTCACATGATTTCATCGTCTTTTGAAAGTCTTCTGTGGCTTCAAGGGGTGAAGGGCACATTATCCCACTTGCTTGAAACCTAGCTCTAGGGATAAAAGAAAAGCATAATCTTTAGTTTGGTGGCATTAATTGTCTTAAATTAAATATTTGACTGAGATAAGATGTTGCATTTGAAAATTGTGTCATGTGGATGGCAAGTTTCATAATTACGGCCTTGTCTCCACTTTCTGTGGATCGATGCTGTGGTGATCAATCCACCAGGCGTCGATTTAGCGGGTCTAAGACTAAATCGACCACTGATTGCTCTCCCATTGACTTTGGTACTCCATTGGAACGAGGAGTATGGGGTAAGTTGGCAGAGTTTCTCCCGTTGCCCCAGCGTGGTATAGACACAGTGATAAGTCGACCTAAGGTATGTTGACTCCAGCTACATGAATAGTGTGGACCTGCCCTATGTGATTGTCAGAAATTAGAATTGTGCTCCTTAAACAGGATCACTTCCTTAATGTGATGGATAGTTACATGATCTGTTGAAAAGTAGAATGCTTTAACATTGAACTCTGGAGCTGTTTTTGTTCTAAGGTTCTGATCCGACTCCCATACAACTCAATGGCAAAACTCCCCATTTCAACAGTGTGGGATCAAGCTTTGAGAGTATGTAGCATGTAGATATCCCAAAGCAGCAAAAAGCTTTGCAAAACACTAGACACAATGTAATAAAGAGAAATAATAGTCATTCAACTGGTCTGTTAGTAAATTTAAAAAAAAATAAAGTGAAAAGCTTGGTCTTTAATGAAGAAAATTGTGTGTTTGGGAAGTGATGTATAAGTGTTAAATTTCCCACCGAACAGGATAAAATTGTGCATTTGGAAGGATTTGAAATCAAGAAAGAGTGTCTGAACAGAGTTAAGAGGACGCTGGGAGCAGGAAAGTTAATTTTGCACCTGATCCTTCAAGGTTCTGAGCACTTCCTGCAAGGTACTTGAATGGCCTCAAATACTACTATAGTCAAAAGGAGTTGAGGGCACGCAGTACCTTGCAAGATTAAGTCCTTAGAGACTTTATCGATATGGCAGGTAGTGCATGGGAAAAAATGCATTTGGAAAGTAGTGTGAAACACAGGAAGTCTGAGGAAGGACATTGGCTTTGCTTCTTTCTTTTCTATTCTTTTCTTTTCTTTTTTTTCCTGTAAGAGAAAAGGTTATTTTACCCTGGCATGTACTTACATTTCAAAAGGCTTCTTTAGGTTTGTTTGTTTGTAAAACATTTTCCTTTGTTCTGCCTTTGAAATAAAACAAAGACCTCATGTGTTTTTTCTGAAACTGTTAGTTCTCTTCCCAGCACAAAGGAGTTATGTGAGTCAAATATTCACTGATTGGGTTCTTCTAAAGTGTTTTGAAACAAAAACAAACATTGCCATTCTGGATATGCTCTACCTCTGTGTTTTAGAAATGTTGAAGGTGTTATTATTGCAGACAATTTAAAAACACTACATTTTAAATGCGGGCTCCAGTTTAATTTGAGGATGGAACGTGGTTGGTTCCATAAAGCTTAATGTTTATAGAAAATAATGTTTTTCCTTTTCAGCCTTTTTCTTGAGTCTGAAATTTTGTAAAAGGAAGTTCAAAGAGGATATACATGCTGGTTCCTATTTGATTTTTTCCCCCCATGTGAGGTCTATAGATTTCAACACATTAGTTGAATAGCTGAAAAACCTGGAAACCATCTTCCTGAGATTTTAAAGTAGGGCATTATAGGTTGAAAAATAAAAGATCAGTTCTGTCAGACTTACTCCATTGCCGGTTTACTGGTAAAGTGAAAGGAAGTACAGAGGTCTAAAATATCAGAAGTATGTAATTTACAATAATATGCATTACCTGCTTATACATGTTCAATTATGCTAATATATTTGGAATTCGTCAGCATTTTAACTGAGCCTAATTATAAGCATAATTAGATGTGAGATGCTGCTACTCTACGTATATACAATATAGTTGGATAGCTGATAAATCTTACAGAAAAGGCCAATTCAATACTGCTTCAGGGCAATTTTAGTTATTTATTATTCCATTTTTGTAAGCAAAGGGCTTACTTTGGTAGTGTGAAATCTATTTTGTTCTCTAAAGAAATGTCAGTGTGGTTTGGAGATGGTCAAAAGGGAGTAAATTTTAAAAAAAATGTGACTGCTTTTATTTCAAAACTCCCTGCACCTGGATTTATGAATATTTCATTTCCTGGTAGTATATCCTATCAGGAGAGGCAGCAACTGCTATACTGCTATAAATGAGATTGCAAGATAGTTTCTGTAAATGTATTCAGATAATCATAATGTTCACTTTTTCAGTTGAAATTTTGAACAAAAATGGTTGTTATTTTTGAGTTGATGATAATTATTATTTATATTGTGTCCAAAAGTGTGCAAGGCCTTTCTCAAAACTGATAGCTAGGCAAACCTCTGCCCCAAGGACTTAGTCAAGAATTTGGATATGACATAACATTTGAGGGTGAATACAGACAAGAGACTAGCAGGGTGGTGGTGTTGGATGTAGTTTCATAGATAGGTTCATATGGAAAAACAATTTGTGTCTGTGTGTTTGTAGTGAAGAGGGTTTTTAAAAGTAGGTTTTAGTTTAATGTATAAATTAATTTGCTTTTTTAGCTTCCTTTAGGAAGGATATGAAGAAAGTGAGGATGGAGGCTTGGTGGGAAGGTTTGCAGGATCAGGGGAAGAGGGCAGTGTTCTAAGTAACTGAAAAACATGTTCTTCCTATTATATTCAAATTATTGCAGCAATTTTTGAAGTAGCATACTGCAAAATGGGTGAGATTTGAAAGCTGCAATTTGGGATGGGAATAGTTCTCTTTGCCAAGCTTTGTAGGGCCGATTCCAGGGGAAATTGGTTTTCAAGCAAGTTAGGAGTGCTTGAAAATATTATACTGGGAATACACCATGGAGTTTTTTGCTAGTTTTGCATTGTTCTGAAGGCTGTAGGTCTTTTGAATTTTTCTCTCATCTTTTATTTCTCCTAAATAATAATTAGAAAAAAACCTACAAAATTAAATGCAAAAACCTGCATTCATGCAACATTAATGGTGCATGCTTATAGGAAAAAGTTTACATATTTTTGAACAGTATATAATCATATAATTAGACAGAAATATATACAAAAGGGAAAAAAATAAAATTGCATGTTAAACCTTTAAGGCTCCAATACAGCAAAGCACTTGGGGACATACTTAACTTGAAGTCAGAGATAAGTCACATGCTCAGACTTAAACATATGCTGGAAGGGCTTTGGGTGGATGGGAGGTCTACCATTGCTTTTCTTGAACTATGAGTGTTTAATATTGATGGTTTTGCATTTACTTATATTTTGCCATTTTGACTTTGAGGGTACATAACGGCAAATTAATGTAAGATATTTTGGGGCATGGATTGTTGCCCCGTTTTTCATAAATTTTTGCCCAAATCTTCTCCGTCACTGGCAATTTTGAAATCAGGATTGGATGTTTTTCTAAAAATATGTTGTTGTAGTTCAAACAGAGATTAATTCAGGGCAGTTCTACGCCCTGTGTTTTACAGGAGGTCAGACTAGATGATCATAGTAATCCTTTCTGGCCTTAAAACCTATTAGTCTGTGTAACCATGAAACGTACAGGTTCCATACCTATGGAGCGGGAGCGAGGGACAGAATTTCGCCCTTGAAATGTATAAAATAAGTACACACACGCACATGCATTGTTCTCCAAAACCGGGGAAAGGAGATGAGTCTCAAAATGTAAAACGTTTAAAATCCTTATTTAGATTGTGAGCTCTATAAGGGAAGGACCATATTTTATTTTATTTTATTTTATTTTATTTTATGTGTGTACAGTGCCTACCGATATGGGGCCCTGACTTTGCCCTCTAGGTGCTCCCACAATGCAAATAAATAGCCATAATACATCATGAGTGTGAAGGCTTAAATATTGCTTGGGTAATTTGGAATTATATATATCTTTCACTAGCACGTGCATTAATACAGTAGGTGTAGCTTATTTAGTAGGACAAAGACACCTATATTACATCATTCTTTACGCACTATCCAACACACATCCCACAAAGTCTACCTATACCTGTGCAACCTCATTGGTTTAACTGAGAGCAGAATTTGGCCTACTGTTCATAGGTGTAATATATGTGCAAGTATTTCCCAGTTTGTGAACTTTAAAGGATACTCAAAAGCATGCTAAAATTGCAGATATTTTACACAGGAATAAGTGCATCACTTTTCTGGAGGCAGATTTAAGGGTTATTTTCTCTACTGCCACTCTTCAGAGTTCCTATGGATTCCATTCAAGTGAAGATCTGCTCTGAAAAGGAATCTATGAAATGGCATTGAGGGTTCCCATATTTTTTTGTCTTAATGATGCCAGATCAAGTGTGCTTGGTTTAAAAGTACAAAGATTTTCACTCCCTCTCACTCCCACAGCAGCTCTGCTAACTCAGCCTTGAATCTCAAATTCCTTTTGAAACTGGGTCCTTTCTGGGTGAGGAATCATCAACTATAAAGATCTTGCAATTTAAACTTAGTTAGCAATGTTACTGGGGATGTACAAGTCAGAATAGAATCCAGTTCCTTCTCCCAGAGCAGAGTTGTCTCTGCAGAGCAATCAGGAGTAATCAAATCAAATCGGCTTTTTCTTTTCTTCCCCCTCTAGTCAGTAGTAGAGAGTCTGAATACACACATGGAACAAATCTTTGGAGTGTGAAGGTGGTGCTTGGCTATCTGGTAGTAACTTCTGTGAGGGTAATATCTATATACCATGTAGCCAATTATTTCATTTAATAGGGGATTTATTGTTGTGGTTAAGTTTAATTAATGTTTGATTAATAGATTTAAGTAGGATAGGATTAGAGGAGAATAAGTTTGACAAGCAGTTCTGAGTGATGAGTGTGTATTAGATACGTAAGCAAAATAAGGTTGTAATGCAGGCCTACAGGCCTGTAAGATTTTAACTTAGCTATACTAGGCTTTAGGGTTTAAAGTTTAGGCCTAAGGGGGATTGACATAAGTAGTGACTCAGGCCAGGTCTACACTGCGACTTTAAATCGGTTTAATGGCTGATATACCGATTTAACGCTGTACCCGTTCACACGACGTCGTCATTAATATCGAGTTAAACGGCTCCTTAAATCGATTTCGGAACTCTCCCAGACGAGAGGAGTAGCGCTAAATTCGAAAGTGATAACTTGGATAGGGTTCGTGTGGACGGAAATCGACATTATTGGCCTCCTAGAGGTCTCCACAGTGCACCACTGACCGCTCTGGTCCGCAATCCAAACTCGGATGCGGAGTGCCGGTAAACAGGAAAAGCCCCGAGACCTTTTAGAATGACATTTCCTGCTTTCACGTGTCCAGCTTGATCAGCACGGGTGGCGATGCAGTTCAAATGCAAAAGTGTCCTGCATTGAACCTTACGGAGATACTAGATCTGATCGCTGTATGGTGAGACAAATCTGTTTTATCAGAGCTCCGTTAAAGAACAGGAAATGTCAAGCGTTGAAAAATAAACTCCAGGTACACAGCGGTGGTGACAACCGTAACGGAAGCCAGAGACTCAAACGGATGCTCATGGAGGGAGGAGGGGGTAATGAGGACTACAGCTACCAGTCTCCACAGCAGTCTCTGAAAACATTTGCATTCTGGCTGAGCACCAATGTCTGTAGCTATACACGGTGTCTTGCGTGGTTCACGGAACAGCTCGTCCAGTCTCTTCCCCCCCCAGCACGTGAAGAAGAAGTAAATAAATAATTCCTTGAGTACTGTAAATGTCACCCTCTGTGTACTGAATGCTGCTGGCAGAGAGTACGCGAGTGTTTGACAACAGTCAGGATACCGTTGTGATCTCAGGGTCCATGATTGCTGTGCTATGGCGTTTGCTCAATGCACTCCGGGAAAAAGGCGCCAAAGGGTTGTCTGCTGCCTTCACAAAGGGGGGTGAGGCTGTACCCAGCACCACCCGGGGCAATGTTTTCTGCCCATCAGCACTGTGCTCTCAACCCGGAAGTGGGATATGGGATAGCTGAGGAACAATCTACCCACAGTGCACCGCTCCTGAAATCGATGGTAGCCTTGGACCATGGACATAAGCAATCGATTTTGTGATCCCACTGTGGACGCGCTAAACCGATTTTATTAGATCTGTTTTGTAATATCGGTTTAAGCTAATTCGAAATAATCGTGCAGTGTAGACGTACCCTCAGGAATAACCCTGTACCAATAAAGTTACAAAATTACTGTAAAGAATGTGCTAATAGATAATATTCTGGAAAATATGCTACAGTGCATCAGTCCAGACCGGAGAGGGGAGAGACGCACCCAATTGTAACATCATGAGAAATTCTGCAGTAACAGTAGATTGCTGTGGGGGACTTGTCTATATAGATACTAATGAGAATAAGGGGAACTAAGAGGATGAACTGGAAAAGCGGAGTACTCCAAAGTTTATGGGGTGTCGAAGTGCAAATAAGGAAAAAGGAGTCGACACTCTTATGCAGTTGTATGGGCATTTTTAGGTGTAAGTGTAATTTGGGATAAAGGGTATTGCCTGACCTGTATTCCGGGGAGGGAAGAAACACATGGGCAGTTGGAGATGTGAGTGATGCTGGTCATAGGGCTAAACACTTTACACTCTATTGCTATTGTATTTTAGCATTGGTGAGATTGTTGGTCTTCTTAGTGAATTTATTAATAACGAAACTTTTAATAAAATGGAATTATTTCTCATGTGCTCCTAGAATCTCTTAATACTAATAATATTCCTGATGCTGTAGCTCTCAGGAAACTGACTCTTTAACCAATGCATTGTAACAGATTTATCAGTAATCAGTACACCCATCCATCAGTAAGGCTACAACCGCAAACTAAGGCTACAACCGCAAACTAAGGTGTAATTATAGCACAGATATGCCTCCTGTGCTAGCTTTAATTTAGCTAACTCAGTAGTTGTGAAGATGCGATAGCATTAGCTTCAGCACAAGCTAGCCATTCCGGTATAAGCCACTGGGTACCTGGGTAGGTACTAAGGTTGCTAGCTTGGGCTAAAGTCTGTGCTACTGCATCTTCACTACTGATGTTATCTATGCTAGCTAGATTAAGCTAGCTTGGGTACACCTACCTATGCTACAATTACACCTTAAATTGTGTTGTAAATGTACCTTGAGTAGAACCACTCTTAAAAATTGCTGCTAACTGAGGTTCATCAGGCTTTAAGTTTCTTAAAATTCTGTCAAATCCTGAATGATATTTAAATATTAGCAGCAAACAAGAAAGATAGCTTCCTCTAAGTATAGGGACCAAATTCAACCTTGGTATCTGAGTTATATCAAGGTTGAATTTGGCTCATGTTATTGGGTTTCTACGTCGGAAATTTTAAAAACAAAAATGAAGTAAACTGTGTAACAACTATGCTCTACAGCCGATGTGCTTGCTAGCTTTAAGCATGTCATATGTTCATTTTTAAATAAACAAATTTAGCGTCTTTGTTCAACTATTTTGGAAGAATTCTAGAGAATGGACAAGAGACCAAGAGACTGAAGGAAAGCAAATGTATCTATCTTCAAAAAAAGGAAAAGAGCGATTCTGGTAATTACCATCCCATCAGCCTAACGTCTGTCCTTAGCAAACTAATGGGGAAAAATGATCAAACACCTAGAACAGTGGGGAAGTATTGGTTACATTGACATCACTGGGCTTTGGATTAGACCCATAAAGAATAGAATTTGCCAGGCAAATGTAGGTTCCAATCTTGTAGCCTTTACTCAGGCAGAACTTCAGTTGACTTCACTAACTGTGGGACTCGGTGATCAGTTTTTGAACGTGTTTGTTCATAAACTTTTCTTTCAGGAAAAAGTATTAATGAAAATGTTTTGATTAAGAAAGTGAATTTCCAGGTGAGGAAAGATACAAAAATCATTTTCCTCCTGGTTCTGATCCTCATCTGTACAAATGTCACATCCTTGGCAGGAAAGCAGTCTGGCCAGCACAAGTGCAAAGCGGATTTTTTTTATTTTTTTTTTAAAAGGGTACTTCATGTCCACAAATTCCATTCTCTTTCTAGATGAAAACAGGCTTCTCATGCCTTTGTCGTCATTGGAGGAAATGGCAGCGGGATGGGAGACTTTATAAACTGCTTTCATTGATTTAGTTTTGTCAGTCTAACAGCTGCCTTCCAGCCCTGCTCTCCTTACCAACGTCAGTGCTGTCGTCACTCCAATTTTAAAAGGAAGATAAAAGATATCTTATTTTAAAAAAATGTGTCCAGTTCCAGGGATGAGTGTGTACATAGGAACCTGTCCAGTTAAAATCAGGGTTTTACCTTGTATATGAATGACTCATTTATTAAAATTCAAGTGTCGCTGATGGGGGACAAAACTTACCCTATGGTTTATGTCTTGAGGGAAAAAGACACATTTAACAGTATTAAAGATATGTTTTTAAATGTGTTTTTTTTCCCCCAAACCTGCTTCGTTTATAGGGTCTTCCAAAGAGTTGCTAGTTCAGCAATGATGCTTATTGAATTTATAGTCCTGGCGTGTTCAGAACAGTGTATACAAATGAATAAAGCTACTGAACTGTTATTCAGATGAAAACATTCCAGGCTTGAGTCATTTAAAAAAACAGTTGTTTCTATATTCCATGTATAGAATACACACTTTTCTGAAACATGGCACTGTTTTCTTTGTTTCACTTTATTTTTCTCTGATTTGCTAAACTAATGAGGTGTAAATAATTATTTTATTAAGTCAATTGCTAATGTTCAGAAAGGGGCAGTGCTACTCCCATCTTCCCACCCACTTTTGTCTGGATTCAAAGAACAGTTGGGGCCACTTTCTGAATATATTTTGAACTGTTTTATAAATAGAAAAGTTAGATAATTGTACCAATTTTTTCTTCCCCATACAATTGTATTATATCAGTTTGCCCTCTAATTTTAATCAGTTTACGTAACAGTTTATTTCTAATGGAGTAATGGACTGAAGATGCCTGTGGCAGTTAAGGATCATAGGAATTTGTCTGCATCAAATTAAAAGAAAGTAGGATTTTTTCTTTATGACAAAAAGGGTTAGATGCCCTATGATCAGTCATGAGATAATTCTCATGAGTAAATATTAGAAGATTATTTTTTAGTTTAAATTCAATCCATTGTGACTCAGTAGAAACCCAACAGATAATAGCAACTTAGCACTAAATGCCATGGAAAACCATAACACAGTTTGTGAAATGAAGTTAGGTCAAGTAGATTTTTAGAAAAAAAATACAGAGAGATTTGCATAGGGGAAATGTTCAATTTATTAGAGACTTTTTTTATCGTCATATCAATCAGTTTAAAAAAGTTATCAGTAGTGATGTAAATGTCACTTAGTACAGCTGTGTGCATTTTCAAAATAGAATTGGGATAAAAATATTTGTAGCCTGTGTTAAAAATTGGTGCATATTTTTTTCCAAATGTGCATGACTGCTAATGTTAGCTAAATTTTCCAGTTTAGTTTGAAGCATAGGGTTTTTTATTTGATCTAAATTTACTTTAAATATCAAACAGCAATTTATCTGTTTTTATACAAGTTCTTACACTTGTATCCTTTGCATATTACTTTATGGACAGTTTAAATTTAATTAAATGTTTTTCACTGATCTACTTGTTCTCACGCATTGACTGCTTCTCAGTTAAACATTCTTAACTTCTTTCCGCTAGAAATCAAATATTATCTTTTTATGTTATTTCTTTTTCAGGATTGCTTTTACAAATATTTACTGCATATGGTAATAATGTAACCCTTTGGTCATTTATCAAAAATATTAATGGAAAATTTGATTCTGTGCTGGGCTGTATTTTGTCAGTGAATTTGGTAAATTCTGTTTTGTTTTTTTTTAAACTATAGCCTGGAAAATAAATCCCCAGTTTACAACTTCATTTGTAAAGATTGTATTACAAATGAGCTTTAGTTAAATTTTAGACTTGGTAATTAGTACACGGTTAAATATACATTGCTATGATGCTGATATCACATTTGCTATTGCTGTTCAAATAATTTCTGAAATAAAAAAATTAAATTAAATCTAAAGAGCAATTAATCTTGAACTTTTACAGTACATGAAACATGGCACATAAAGACCATACACTATCTTCATAGCAGAGATGGCGAGCTTTGTAGTTGCAAAGAGTTATTTCAGAAATAGTCCATAGGTTATAATCCAATGTTTATATTTCAGGGCAATCCAGTTAGAACTGAGATCTCAGTCCTTGTGGCTTAGGCTTCCCCTGCATGAAACCTCAAGCAGATCTGAGATAAAAGGATCAGGACCCAATGGTCTTTCATACAGTTTTCTAGCCTTCACTTGACCATACAATCCTGGGTAAACAATAGGCTTTTGATGTAATCTTCTGTTTCCTGAACACCACCAGTAATTATTTACACAACTTAACATAGGGCAATTTATCCATTAGGCAGTTTATGACAAACTTATAGACAGTGACTTTATTTCACCCAAGATTCATCTAAATGTTAATATTCCCTTTTGATTTCTGAATCATTAGCTATAGTGACAGACAGGAACTGTCGGTTTACACGGGTAGCATCTAAGATACACACAATTAGTATCACTTCTAACTAGGGCTGTCAAGCAATTAAAAAATAATCACGATTAATTGTGCAATTAAAAAAGTAAATGTGATTAATCGCACTACAATACTAGAATACCATTTATTTAAATATTTTTGGATGTTTTCTACATTTTCAAATATATTGATTTTAGTTACAATACAGAATACAAAGTGTATAGTGCTCATTATTTATTTTTTATTACAAGTATTTGTGCTGTATAAAAACAAAATAAATAGCATTTTACAATTCACCTAATACAAGTACTGTAGTGCAATCTCTTTATCATGAAAGTTGAACTTCCAAAGGTAGAATTATGTACAAAAACGCGTTAAAAATAAAACAAAGTAAAATTTTAGAGTCTGCAAGTCCACTCAGTCTTACTACTTATTCAGCCAATCGCTCAGACAAACAAGTTTGTTTACATTTGCAGAAGATAATGCTGTCCTCTTGTTTACAGTGTCACCTGAAAGTGAGAACAGGCATTCTCATGATACTGTTGGAGCTAGTGTCACAATATTTACACACCAGATGCGCTAAAGAGTCATATGTCCCTTCATGCTTCAACCACCATTCCAGAAGATATGCGTTCATGCTGATGATGGGTTCTGCTTGATAACGATCCAAAGTAGTATGGACCAGCGCATGTTCATTTTCATTATCTGAGTCAGATTGGTCATTCCCTGGCCTACTGCTGGGAGAGTGTAGTGCGGATTAACTGTTAAAATCTACCTTGACAACTGGACCACATGTATAGAACACTTTTTTCCATATGTTCTGTTAAAAAATGAGAAAGTTGTAATTCAGACTTGTTCTGAATAACCCACAGGAAATTTAGTTACCTCAACTCCTATAGCCACTGTATCTCCTGAGAGGGTTGTAGTCCAGTTTCTAGTTTGCTTTTTAGTAAGAAAGACTGGTTTCAAAATCACATGAAACATTTCTTTAATAGGATGTTAAACTTCTATATTTTAAAATGCAGAAAATCACATCAAACCTGTTTTTGTTGTAAATTCTCTTGTTTTTATGAACTGCTGTTTTCATGAAATCACAACTGACATATCTTGGAAATGATGGTGAAATTATTAGTGATTAATCCTGGTGGTGTTGCAACAGTGTCTTGAGGTTCCACAATGGATTAAGGCTCATTGTGCTAGACACTGCACACATACATAACAAATACGGATGCTGCCCCAAAGAGTTTACAATTTAAGTGACTGTTCTGTGCTAGAACTCCAGGATAGTCAACGGAGTTGCATCAGGGCTGAACTTGGTTCACTGTGTCAGGCATGGGTATGGGCATGGGTATGTTTGCATGGGTATGTCTGCATGTTTAAATGATCTGGGAAATTAACAAAGAGGTAGCTTGCTGAGCAATCACTATAAATACAATTCAGTTTAAAAATTCCACACTTTTATGGTATTCAAATATTTTAAGGAACTAATAATATTATATAGTATCTCTGCTGATTTACTGTATCGTCTGACCCTGACATATCTTCTAATTCTGAAACCATTTGTGACCATTCTAATTCTGTAACATTACAATATGTTAAGATAATTCACACATCTTGATGGTTTCTAATGATCATTTGTGCATTTATACTCAGACTGTTTAAATAATCATAACAGTTCTGAATAACTTTGTCATGTAGAATGAGAGAGTTCTAAATGCTTTCAGCTTAATGTCTAGACATAGCTGGATTCTCAGCTCTGCCAATTTCTTAAAGAAACGCAACCACAGCACCAGCCAACACCAAGTGTTCCTGAGCCAGGTAATGGAGATCAATTCTTGCAGATGTTGCCATTGAAAAAGGGGGCTGTTTGTGATTGAGCCCACCTGAGATGACGCATACCACTAAAACCACTGGGAACAATGGCCTGAAGAGAACAATATTGTGTCATTGCATCAGACTAGCAATGCCAATTAATGCTTGAGGCTACCAAGGTGATGTGTAACTGAAAGACTGTATGGGGGACTTGAGATAATAAAATTAAAGATAGGAAAATAAAAAACACTCTTAAAATAATTCTAACTTGGGACTTGAATTATGCAGAAAAATATTTAAAATTAAACCAGACAGGCTTGAATAATTGTTAACAAATTATAAATGTGAATGATATAGTCATTACTAAATACACATCACATACTGTACTAAAGATTCTGGACAAATATTAGCAGATCAGATGACGTCAGTTTGAAGCATGCAGCAGACACATGAATCTGTTTATGCAATTTGTGGTCACATTAATTTAGGAGGTTTTGTTGACAGTATCATAAAGTGCCCATACTGTGCAAATCTGTCTCGCATCTGGCAATGTGATAGAATGGGGGGAAAGTTAGACATAACACAGATATCAACATGTTGGCTTTCTGTGTGCAAATCAGGCACTAAAGGCCAGATCTTGAGTGGGTTTAAATTGTCATAGCTCCATTGACTTAAATTAAGCTACAACAATTTACAGAGGTTGAGGATCTGGCCCAAGTGTTCTGCTTGAATGCTATTTATAACTGATTCAACTTTTTCAATATTATAAGCTCTGTAACAAAATATAATCCACTTATTTCGTCTGCTAAACACCCTCAGGCACATAGAAGGATATGGCTTGATTTTGTAAAAAGTAGTATTTCTAAATAGAAGCAAGTGTTCGTATTAGGTTCAAGAGAAATATAAACCAAATCCGTAATAATATTATAGTAGAATATATTTTAAATGTCTTTTTTTAAGATCACAGTAACATTCTAATTTTACTTGATAAAATTTTTATGTGGTTAGGTGTTAAAAAGACATGTTTAAAGTCACACAGGTCTTTGCACTACGTATTTTAAAAAGCAAATGAAACAATCAAGTTCTTAAATCTGGGACCTGAATTTGCACATGGTATTTGAAAGTGCTGGGGTTTGGCTCCAGAATAAATATATGAAAAGTCTGACACTTGACATTTAGTGTTTTATGTTCCCAAATATTTGAAAAACACTGTCATATGGCAAATGTGGAAAAACAGAGAGAAAAACCCTTTCATGTTTTTTCTAATTTACTTTGTTCTGCAGGATAGTGAAGTCTTGTTTTCTCTTAAGGAAAGGTACCTCACAGCCAAAAAAAAAAAAAAAAAGGAGGGGGAGGGAATGTCACATTTCTTCAATGCACGTGTAATGCAGTTAGTGCTGCTTTGAATATTAGAATGTGCTGTGTAGTATATTCCCCATGTGCTCCCTCATTTCACTTCCTTTACTTTTATTTTATTTTCATCAGTTTTCAAGGAGCTCTTTGTTTTTGGTACAGGGTGCCTGCCCCTCCATTTTTTTGAAATAGATCTATTCTGTGAATGCTGATGCTGCATGAAGTTGAGGCACACTGCTTGATAGGACAGTGGTTGGAACTATTTTTTAAGGTGCTCATTTGTAGCAATTGGAAAAAATATTTTGAATCAAACAAACCATTTTGTTTTGAAGGCTTTTTAATATTTTGTAATAAAATTGAAGTAAAATTTGAAGCCTAAAGTCAATTTGGTTTAAAAAAATGTCAAAACAAAACATTTTAGATTTTTTTTAAAGGTTTTTTCTTTTTTCCTTTTTTTTTTTTAACAGAAACAATTTGACCAATTCAATATGAATTCAAGAAAAAATGTTATTGGACTTGAATCTGCATTTTTCCGTGGGAAAAAAAAGTTTCATCAAAAAATCTTGACCCTGCTGCAATAGTTTAGAAAAGTACTGCAGACTAAAATTGTTTGTAGTGTTGTTGCAGCTGTGTTGGTCCCAGGATATTAGAGAGACAAGCAGGGCTGATTCCAGGTTTTCTGCCGCCCCAAGCTGCCAAAAAAAAAAAAGCTGTGGCAGTGCAATCACGCCGCTCCACTCTTCGGTGCCAATTCAGCGGCTGGTCCTTCACTCTGAGAGGGACTGAGGGACCCGCTGCTGAATTGCTGCTGAAGACCTGGACGTGCCGCCCATTGGTATTGGCCGCCCCAAGCATCTGCTTCTTTAGCTGGTGCCTGGAGCCAGCCCTGGAGACAAGGGGGATGAGGCAATATCTTTTATTGAACCACTGTTGGTGAAAGAGACAAGCTTTTGAGCTTACCCAGAGCTAAAGAAGAACTCTGGATGAGATCGAAAGCTTGTCTCTTTCACCAGAAGAAGACTGGAATTAGGCATTCTCAGGAACAAAATTAATTGTGGGATGAAATTGTGGCTGTGATGGCTAGATTTTACAATCAGTAAAGCTCTAGATTTGATTATGCTAAATCCAGACATATATATGCAGCCTAACCCGTGAACAGTTTTTAATAAAGCTTGTTCATCAGAGGCATTATTTCAGAAAAATTCTTGGGATGGGGGCAAAGTTGTGTCAGCATTTAGAACAGTCTCTGTCCCAAATAACATTATGAATGAGAAAAGTGGGGCTGTCAAGCGATTAAACAAATTAATTGCGCAATTAAACAATAATACAATACCATTCTTTTTGTATGTTTTCTACATGTTCAAATATATTGTGTACAGTGCTCACTTTATATTTATTTTTGATTACAAGTATTTGCACTGTAAAAAAACAAAAGCAATAGTATTTTTCAATTCATCTAATTCAAATAATGTAATGCAATCTCTTTATCATGAAAGTTGAACTTAAAAATGTAGAATTATTTAAAAAAACCCCCATACATTCAAAAATTAAACAATGTAAAATTTTAGACCCTGCAAATCCACTCAGTCCTAGTTCTTGTTCAGTCAATTGCTCAGACAAACAAGTTTGTTTACAGTTGCAAGAGATAATGCTGTCCACTTTGGGTTTACAAAGTTACCTGAAAGTGAGAAAAGGCATTCTCATTGCACTGTTGTAGCCAGTGTTGCAAGATATTTACATGCCAGATGTGCTAAAGATCGATATGTCCCTTCATGCTTCAACCACCATTCCAGAGGACATGCCGATGATGGGTTCTGCTCGATAACAATCTAAAGCAGTATGTCAAGTATCAGAGGGGTAGCCGTGTTAGTCTGGATCTGTAAAAGCAGCAGAGAATCCTGTGGCACCTTATAGACTAACAGAGGTTTTGGCGCATGAGCTTTCGTGGGGGAATACCCACTTCGTCAGATGCATGTAGTGGAAATTTGGAAGTGAATACCCACTTCGTCAGATGCATGTAGTGGAAATTTCCACTACATGCATGTGACGAAGTGGGTATTCACCCACGAAAGCTCATGCGCCAAAACCTCTGTTAGTCTATAAGGTGCCACAGGATTCTTTGCTGCTTTTAAAGCAGTATGGACTCATTTATGTTCATTTTCATTATCTGAGTCAGATGCCACCAGCAGAAGGTTGATTTTTCTTTTTTGGTGGTTCAGATTCTGTAGTTTCTGCATCAGAGTGTTGCTCTTTTAAAACTTCTGAAAACATGCTCCACACCTCGTCCCTCTCAGATTTTCCCCCGCTCACATTGGAAGGCGCTTCAGATTTTTAAACCTTGGGTCAAGTGCTGTAGCTATCTTTAGAAATCTCACATTGTTACCTTCTTTGCATTTTGTCAAATCTACAGTGAAAGTGTTCTTAAAATGAACAACATGTGCTGGGTCATCATCCGAGACTGCTGTAACATGAAATATATTGCAGAAGGCAGGTAAAACAGAGCAAGGGACATACAATTCTCCCCCAAGGAGTTCAGTCACAAATTTAATTAATGCATTATTTTTTTTAATGAGCATCATCAGCATGGAAGCATGGTGGCCGAAGCATGAAGGGGGTTATGAATGTTTAGCATATCTGCACATAAATACCTTGCAATGCCGGCTACAAAAGTGCCATGCAAATGGCTGTTCTTGCTTTCTGGTAACATTGTAAATATGAGGGCAGCATTATCTCCTGTAAATGTAAACAAAATTGTTTGTCTTAGTGACTGGCTGAATAAGAAGTAGGACTGAGTGGACTTGTAGGCTCTGAAGTTTTACACTGTTTTGTTTTTGAGTTCAGTTATGTAACAAAAAAATTACATTTGTAAGTTGTACTTTCACGATAGAGATATCACTTCAGTACTTGTATGAGATGTGCTGAAAAATACTATTTCTTTAGTTTATCATTTTTACAGTGCAAATGTTTGTAATAAAAATAATATACACTTTGATTTCAATCACAACAGAGAATACATTATAGATGAAAATGTAGGAGAATATCCAAAATATCTAATACATTTCAATTGGTATTCTATTGTTTAACAGTGCGATTAAAACTGTGATTAATTGTGATGAATTTTTTTAATCGCAATTAATTTTTTGAGTTAATCATATGAGTTAACTGTGATTAATTGACAGCCCTAGAGAAAAGCTAGGCAATTATTGCTTTCTTAATGTCCAGCATCTGAGAGGGCCATAATGGAGCCTACAGACTTATGAAAAGTCTGGTGGTGGGAGGCAAAAGCAAGTTTTTTTGCGGCGGGGAGTCTGCCCCCCTTCTCTCATAGCAAAGGGCACCTCTGTTTATCAGAGATGATATGGAAGGAATAGAAAGAACAGTTACATACCTTATTGTGTAAGTGTGATTCTTTGAGTTGTGTTGCCCCTATGGATTCCACTCTTGGGATGCATAGGGTGCATGTGCAATAGATCAGAGTCTGTTGGACAGCAGTGTCTGTTGGGGCTGTGCCTGTGGCCTACCTACCTTTGCCCTAGCCCCCACCTCAGGCTATAAAAACATAACATAAGAAGGGCCGTATTGGGTCAGACTAAAGGTCCATCTAGCCCAGTATCCTGTCTTCTGACTGTGGCCAATGCCACGTGCTTCAGAGGGAATGAACAGAACAGGTAATCATCAAGTGATCCATCCCCAGTGGCCCATTCCCAGCTTCTGGCAAACAGATGCTAGGGACACCGTCCCTGACCATCTTGGCTAATAGCCATTGATGCATCTATCCTCTGTTAATTTATCTAGGTTTTTTTTAACTTTAAAAGGCCGAGCAGGCCCAACTGTCCCTTCATTCCTTCATCAATACATAATCCCAGGGGAGTAGGACTCCTTAGTATCAGGGACTGAGGGTGGGTTGTGGAATCCATGTGGTGAACACATTCCAGAGAACCACTGTTACTGCAAGGTAACTAACTGTTTTTTTTCTTTTCCTTCTTTGAATGATTGTCCACATGGATCCCGCTAACAAGCACTTGTCTGTTGGGAGAGGTGTGTGTGTGTCTAATAGGCATAGCCAACTATTAATGAACTATGCTAATTAACTAATGAACTATACTATCCTTACAATGAATCACACAGTGTGCAGAATAAGTGGATTATGCCAGGGTTCCATTGCACAGCCACAGGTGTAGGGTTGCCAACCCCCCAGGATTGGCCTGGAGTCTCGCAGAATAAGCATCAATCTCCCGGTGACCATTGAAAGCAATCCAGGAGATTTTAATAGGATATTTTAAGAAAATGACATTACATCATGTTGGGGGAAGGAAGGGGAAATCTTCCAGAATAGCTTCAGAAGGAACAGAGGGATGTTTGGGTCTGTTCTGTCCTTAATAGCCTATGTGGTGGTAGGCGATGTGAGGCCATCTAGGGTGAAGACACATCAGTCACTTTTGGACAAAAGAATCTGATCTGACGTGCCTGGAACACATGCACACCAAGAGCGGAATCAATGTGGATAAACACTTAAAGAATCTGAGATTTTTTTGCTGAGGGGGACTTTGATGAAAATTCTTTTGACCTGGGGAACGTGTGTCTGTCTCCAGCTCTGATGCCCCACATTAATGACTATTTCCTTCCCCAATTGTCTAATGTGTGTGTCAGACTTTATCATAACTGTTAAGAGAATAAAAGTCTATTGGTAATCTGGATCTGCTAAAACTTCTCCTGATAATCACTTTATGTAGGGCTAAACTCCAAAGCACTATGCCTAAGTTGTTTGAAAATAAATGGGAAGTACTGCATTTTTAATTGATATGCTTATGCATGCAAAATCTACAGGACATGCATATATGAGGGTAGAGACATGGCTTTATTGTGTGTGAACATCTGTTTCAGCATTCAAGAGTATTTTCATTTAGGGCTCGATTTTCACTTCTTAATCTAGTTGACTGATTTGCATGGTTTAAGGAACTGGGGAGGCTAAGCGTGGAAAAGTACACATGCAGATTTTACAATTATTTCCAGAAGGTCAATTAAAGGCCCTATGTGACTGAAAATATTTCGTAAGAATTTTGTGCATGGTATTTTTTTCATGCCTTGGTCCCGAATTACATACTTAGGACAAATTCTGCCATCCCTCCACAAGCTCTCACTAAATGGTTCTGCATTTCTAAATAAAGGAGTTTCTTCTGACGTTGGAAAAAGGCGAGGAGAAACATTAAGTATTCAGAAACTTTTTTTACTTGTCTTACACCTTCATTCCTTCTTTGAACAAATCTATAACTGCTAATTATAGTGTTCTCATCAACATAAAAATAGTTTCTAGCCATGTTTAATAGCCAGAAACAGTTTTTAATTACTAGTTACTGTGTTCCTAGTGTATCTGTAGCTTTTGGCTCAAAGTTGAATACTAGGTGCTGAAAGGAATTCATCTTAATAATTATTTTCCTCTTTTGCAATGTTGGATATTAGGTGAGGTTTCTTTACTCTTTTCTTTGGATTTTGAAACTGCTACTCATGAACAATTGCCACTGGGGGAAAGTCTAAATGATAGTTGATTTTTTTTTTTTTCAGTTCACTGAAATAATATCTCATAGGGTTCTGGTGGTTACTGTTTTATCATTTTTATACTCTGGTGCTAAATGTTGCATTAATTTCATCACTTGGTAACCTACGTATCTGAAAGTGAGAACTCTGGAATGCTTTTGGAAAGAATTGTTTGGATTTGCAAACTTTTTAGAGGCAGGGAAGAGGAGCCATCATTCAACTGAGAAAACAAATTTAATTATTAAAATATTTTTTTATAATTAAACATTCATTGGAGCAGAGACTTGAACGTAGGTCTCCCACATTCCACAAATGCCCTGCCCAGTGGGCTATAGAGTCAGTTTTGCTCTCTTTGGCCCAAAGAATATTTAATTACTTGTACAAAGTAGAACAGCTCCAACAGGAGATTTGAGAGAGACCCACCCTGTGGCTAAAGCATTCAGCTGGGGCATGGGAGACTGAGGTTCAAGAGCCTGGTCTGAAGTAGGCATTTGAACTTGGATCTCCCACATCCTAGATGTCCCACTGAACTATTGGCTTTTCTGGTGCAAGTGTCTCTCATTTTCCATTAAAAACTTTGAAAGATCCCAGCTTCATCTTAATGTGAAACAAGATATGTTTCGAAATCTCAAAGTTTTGCAGGATGGGAAAACCATTTCCTGCCCCGCTCTACTCTCAGCTCATTTGAGTCTGATCAGGCTTCTGGAAACATGTAATTCACACTATACATGCTCAAAGATTTAACATACAGTCATATTGTACCCTCTAGATCTGCATGTGTATCTCCCCATCTTGTGGTAGGCAGAGAGGGTCAGCCACCACTGTAGCAGTGTTCCTCCTTCCTCCTAGACCTTGTGGAGGGTGTTCTACAGGTTCTGGAATTCTTGTGGGAAAATGGGGTAGCCCTTGAGAGGAGTGGAGAAACTGGAGATCAGGGTGTGTGTGTGTCTTAGTTAGATATCATTCCTCCCATTGGTGCTGGAGATCTCCAGATGAAAGATAATACACCCCCAAGCTGTATTATCTTCCTATGGCCCCTCCTGTGGTGAGGATACCCTTCTAAAGAACAGTCCCAGAGGCAGCATGTGGCTTCAGGAGCTCTATCAATATGGTTCTATTGGAGATATGCTCTAAAGGTGGGGGTGCTGTGGGAAATCAAGAGACATGTGGCCACATGTGGATGATGACCCTGGTTTTCTGCTGAGTAGATCCCAAGGGATCTACAGGGTGTGGCCCTAATGAGTGTAAAATAAAAACTCAAGGGACACTTTGCTGAACTTCACCAACTAACTTCTTGTTAGCTAACTTGCAAGTTTTCATGAGTCAGAAATACATTTTCTGTTTTTATTACAGTGGTCTTAGAACTTATTTGAGAGTTACGTTTTCACAGATGCTTCTTTTAATATGTTTACTTTTCCAGTGTGACAGCAGTGGAGAGGTGGAGGATTATATGTAATGACACCTGCCTTATATTTCAAATTCCAGAAAAAGCAAAAGACAGTATTTTATTATTTAGTAGACTTGCCTGAGTAAATATCTGGAATGTGTTCACACCTGCATGCTGCAAATTTCCAGCAACCAGTTCTGGTCCTCAAAAATGGAAATTGCATTGTAGTTTCAGGAAAACTTGGACTACCCTATTA
Source organism: Chelonoidis abingdonii (assembly GCF_003597395.2). Classification (NCBI taxonomy): domain Eukaryota; kingdom Metazoa; phylum Chordata; order Testudines; family Testudinidae; genus Chelonoidis; species Chelonoidis abingdonii. The sequence continues at coordinate 24,409,968 of NC_133774.1, forward strand.
ATAGTAAAAATGTAAGCCGTGTTGAATTTGTTCAATTAAATGAATCCTAGAGAATATTCAGAGAGTACTGTATATACATGCTTTATATAGCACACACATACTACAAAACCAGCAGAGAATCCTGTGGCACCTTATAGACTAACAGACGTCTGTTAGTCTATAAGGTGCCACAGGGTTCTCTGCTGCTTTTACAGATCCAGACTAACACAGCTACCCCTCTGATACATACTACAAAACGTTATTTAAATCAAAACTCTGGAAGAACTCTAAAATAGATTTAATATTTTCATTTATGAAGAGCATGAAAATAAATCAGTTTCTGCAAATAAATCTGTGACATTTGATCAATACAGTACTGTCTTATATTTGAACTTGTTTTAAACAAAATATAACAAAGCAAGATTTTTGATTCATTTGCTCTGCCAACATGGGTTATATGCAATGGAAGCAAGATAAGTTTCATAGAGCACTTTTTGGGCAGTGATCTAAAAAATAGATTAATTAAGATTCATAACAGTCCTGCTAGGTAAATAGTAATCTACTAACTTTTGCTGATGGGTAAAGTAAGGCACAGAGTGGTTTAGTAACCTACCTTGAGCTAATACAGCATGCTACTTACATAAGTAAAACCAGGAGTCTTGGCTTCCAGTCCTATGTGTTATATCCTGTATTCCCAGATTTGGAGATCTGTTGTTTTTGCCTTGCCTTAGAGATATGGGTTGGTACTAATAAGCTGTGAGGGAAATTAGAAAAGAGGCAGATTCACTCTGAACACAGTTTTAGGGAAAGAATTACTGAGGGAGATGATTCTTTTGAAATTGGTCTTGATAGAATTTTAGGCAACGTGTGGTAGCTTTGAGGTGTTGTTTGTGGCTAGATTTTTGCAATGTTCCCACTTCATTTTTTCCCCTTAAAGAAGTAGCTTTGTTCATCAGGCACTACAACAAAAATTGTTCACCTTGCATGGGAAGAATTTATTTTGATAGAGATACTATTTGCTGAGCCCTTGAAGACTGTGTAACGTTTAGCGAAAGTGAAAATAATCGTTTTCCTCAGCGCTCAGATTAGTTTGAAGAGATTTCTAAAGGATATATTTTAGTAAAGTCACATAAGGCATGTTGGAGAAGAATTTAAGGAGCTTTGGCCCTTTCTAGTCTCTGCTCACTGGAACTAGAGAGAGAATCTTTCGGTGAATCAGTTAAAGGACCCATTATTATTATTATTTTATTATTATTATACGCTTTTATAAAGGCACCTCTCTCTCACTGTGGAATATTGGCGCACTTTATATAATTTAAATTTGGTCTTTAATATGCCAGACAATAGGAGCTTGAACCCCCTCTGCCCCTGCTGTCTGAAGAGATATAGTCAGAACTAGACAAGAGACCCAGCCAGTCAGTTACGATTTCATATTTCACAGTCGGTCTAGTTTTCTGCTAAATCTGGAATGTAAAGAGACACCAAAATGATCTCAGACTGTTGTTGAAGAATTTAATGGGATAAAAAAGAAGTGGCAGGATATTTTCTGACATGGGGATACCATTGTGATGCTGGCAGACCAGGTGTCTCACTGAAGATTTACAAATGCATAGCTGGAAACAAGTCTTGCTTACCTGTGTGTTAGCATTATCAAAATAGATATTAGATGTTAAGTTGATAAGGATGTGTTTAGTGTTCAGACTTTATAAAATGCTGCTAGGATGCTGCACATATTCATCTCACTTATAACCCCTATAGCTCACAGTGTAAAATCATACTGAATGTTTGCATTGTAAACCCCTGTAACTGTGAACTCACCAAACAGGAGAAAAAGCATTGATTAAGGTAAAGTGCTTATCTGGCACATAAGATGCCCATTGAAGGCAAATGATGTATTGTGTATCATCAAAGGACAAAGACTTTGTTGATTGCATTCCTAATTCCCTAGAGGAAGGAGAGACCTACACGTGAATTCATTCTATCAGTTTGGACTCTGTAGTGGAGGGGATGAAAATCCCTGACAAGGAGAAACTGAAATTTTCTTTGCTGTTAGAACTCTCATAGGGCGGGAGCTTAGAAATAAAAAGCAGAGATCCCCAGGGTCAGCCTGGGTTAGCCCTAAAAGACATTCAGGAAACAGATTACTATATCTCTGTTACCTTTTATAACCATAGACTGTGACTCATTTGTGCTCAGATGCTGCCTGCTTTAGCCTGTAAATTACTCTCTCATTTCTTTTTCCTATTTAATAAATACTTAGTTTACTATGGGATTGGCTACAGGCATGGTCTTTAGTGTGAGATCTAAGGTACAAATTGATCTGGGGTAAGTGATTGGTCTCTTGGGACTGGAAGCAACCTGAATATTTTGTGTTTTTTTTTTTTTGAGTAAGTGAATATTTATCACTAAGCCCAGCTTGGGTAGGTGGCAAGATAGACTGGAGTGCCCAAGGGTTACAGTGATTTAGGAGTTCACACTTGTTAATGGGTTGGGAAATCTAATTATAGAATATACCACCAGTTTGGGGTCTCACCTGAGGCTGTCAATCACAGTCATGAGCCTCTCCAGGCAGCGTGACAACCATTATTTGGGATTGAAGATAAGAGGCACAGATGGATAAAATTGTTGTCAACTGGTTGTCTGTTCTAATGTAAACTATATAGATTTGTTTGAGTGGTTATCAATTTGTTTGACATGTTGAGTTTTAAAAAGTGTAGTTTGAGTTTGGAAAAACTGTGCGTGAACAGGCAGAGTCCCCAGCCCATTCCCAACATAACATACACACTCTGTCTTGGTCATTACACTAATTGAATCTATTTCCCCGTGTTAAAGTATCCTCACACCTTCATGTCGACTTCCTGAAATGGGCCATCTTGATTATCACTTCAAAAGTTTTTCTCCCCTGCTGATAATAGTTTCTCTTAATTAATTACCCATACCAACTGTAAGAGGCTATCGTCTTACTGTATGTTCCATTGTATGCATCCGATGAAGTGGGCTGTAGCCCACGAAAGCTTATGCTCAAATAAATATGTTAGTCTCTAAGGTGCCACAAGTATTCCTGTTCTTTATACACACTCTGGGTAAGTCTCCAAAATCTACCACTTTCCTAGGGTTTGCCTTTGTTACCTCGAGTAACAACAATACATAACCTTGAGCCTAATCAGCCAGTCCAAACCTTTATATATTTTTATTTTAAAGCTAACCTGAGTCACCTGGTTTAGTAAGTTTGCAGACATAGGTCTGCATCTCTATGTATTTAGATACTCTTTCCATTGAAAAGAAGTTTGTGCTAATATTTCTTGCCACATTTAAAAAACATGGTTGAACATGCAAAATAGTCCTGAAAGTCACTTCATCTAATAATTAAGAGATCTCATAATCGAGCATCTTAAAAACACATTTAATGACTTTAGGATATTCTACCAGAGCTCTTCTAATTCCTCACACCTCAGGAAAGGGTCTTGCAGCATGTCCTAGGACTACTTTAAAGTGGGTTGGGAAGCAAGTTTCAAAGCTGAAGAGCCTCCCTCACTGAGAAATTCCTGCCAGTTACCTCCTCCCTCTTATACGAGTGAGGCTCAAGCTCAGGATATGTCTACACTGCAAAGAAAAACCTGTAGCACCTAGTCTCAGAGCCTGGGTCAGTTGACTCAGGCTTGTGATACTCGGGTTGCAGGGCTAAAACTAGCAGTGTAGATGTTCCTGCTCTGACTGGAGCCCAGGATCCAAGATTATCCCCTTTGCTGAGTCTTAGAGCCCTGGCTCCAGCCCAGGTTGGAACATCTTCACTGTTGCTTTTAGCCCCACAGCCTGGGCTCTAGGACTTGATGGCATGAGTTTTTGTTTGCAGTGTAGACATACCCTAAGGTGCTTCCTCTGATCTCATGTATTGGGATAGAGATCGCTATACAACTCTGGCAACTTGGCATGGGCTGTGGAACCTGACAGCCATTCACATATAGGGAAAGATTGAAAATGGCAAGAGGTTGTTGACTGGTCAGAGTAATGACGTCCATGCTCCACTCCAGTAACTTTGGGAAGAGAGTGCCTGGTTTTCAAAAGATCACACCTCTCATTTGGGCACATAAATGAAATGACCCGATTTTCAAAAGGCAGATGGGTGCTGAGCTGTTTTAAAAACCTGGCTACTTATTTATTTCCTAAATGGGAGCTTTTGAGTGTTGAGCTCTTTGAAAATCTGACCCAGATGCTTCCAAATGAGAGAGGGGAGCTTATCTAATCAGTCAAGTCCTAAAGGAAAGGTGGACTCAGGAAGACTTGAAAAGGAGCATCAACACAAGAGAACATTAAAGCGGTCTTAATTTTTAAAAAAAGGAGAGGAATTCCACTTGTTTGTTCTGTTTGGCTGGTTTATGAGAACTTGCATAGGTGCTGGAGCTAGGGGTGCAGCAGCCCACCCTGGTTTGAAGTGGTTTCCATCATATACAGGGTTTACAGTTTTATTCAGTAGCTTTTGGCACCCCAACTATACAAATTGTTCCTGCACTGAGAACATGCCCTCTGAGATGGATTAGTTTACTTCAGCTTTGTTGTTTCAGTTAGTGTCTAGGATTATTTAGAGCAGGGGTTCTCAAACTTAATTGCACCACGACCCCCTTCTGACAACAAACATTACTACATGACCCCAGGAGGGGGAAGCCTGAGCCTCCCCATCCCAGGTGGGGGGGCCCCAAGGCTGCAGCCCCCATTAGGAGGCTTGTAACCTGAGTGCTGCCGCCCAGGGCTTGGGCTTCGGTCCCAGGCAGTGGAGCTTGGGCTTTGGATTTAGCCCCAGGCCCCAGCAAGTCTAAGTCAGCCCTGGTGACCCCTGTCCTGACCCACAGTTTGGGAACCCCTGACGTAGAGGCTGGTTTTCTGTTTTTGACTAATGCAAAATGGAGGAAACAACAAACTGGTTTTAATGGAGGCTGTAAGAATTCTTCTAAAGCAAAGTACAAAGGCTACTGTCTTAACATGATTGTGAAATTGATTTGAAGAGCTTTCTATTCTGTTTTTGTTGGCCTGAGAAAAGAGTGAACAACACACTACAGCTGATTTGAAGACTGAGACTAATCTGTATGTACCTGATTTGGAACTCCATTTGTTTCCCTTCACCTCCTGTCCTAGTTAAAATTTGTCTCTGCTTTGCAACAATTAACCGCACTATTCACGCCAAAGATTATTATCCTCTCGACTTCCAATTCTGGCAATTAGACCAAGTACTTAGAGGAGTGATGGTCATTCTAATAAAGCAGCAAATGAGCCTGGATGATGAAAACAACACAATGTAAATGCAATTAAATTAAATAACTTGGTCTTTCCTTGTTGTAGTCAATGGGAGCTGCACAGATGACTTCAGTAGGAACAGCTTTGGGCCACTGTTCTAGCCTTTTTTGGTCAATATATTGTGTATTGTTTTCTGCCAAAACCATTGATTGAAAACGTGACCAACCATGGAAAGGATAGTCAAATGCTGAGACAGGGTGGGTTGAACTGTCTCAAAAGTAGCAGATATGCTCAAAAGAGAAAATCCAGGGTTCTTTATTTCCTTGTCTTTCACATTTTACTGATGAATAATTTATGTATATAGAAACAGTGTTAAAAGAATGTTAAGGTTACAAAGTCAATCATTCAAAAGTTAGGAAATGCCAGAATTAAGGTTGTACAGTAACTCCCCACTTAATGTCCTTTCACTTAACATTGTTTCAATCTTACGTCCCTGCTCAATTACAGAACATGCTCCATTTAAAGTCGTGCAATCCTTCACTATAACATTGTTTGGCTGCCTGCTTTGTTCACAGGAAAGGAGGTTGTTTGTAACTCTGAACAAAACATTATGGTGGTTCTTTCAAAAGAAGCTTCTTCCTCTCTGGGTCTTTGGCGGCATATACCATAGACTTAATACAGCTTTGAAACTTTACTATGCAGAAGAAAAAGACTCTTTTTAACCATCTGAATTTAAATGAAACAAGCACAGAAACAGTTTCTTTACCTTGTCAAGTCTTTTTTTTAAACTTTCCTTTTATTTTTTAGTAGTTTAACACAGTAGTGTATTGTACAGTATTTCCTTTTTGTTTGTTTCTGTTGCTTTATTGCGTACTTCCAGTTCCAAATGAGGTGTGTGGTTAACCAGTCGGTTTGTAACTCCAGTGTTTGTAACTCAGAGGTTCTACTGTAATTTTGCCAATTTGGGGCAGATTTTCATGGGAATGGCAAAAGGCACATCCTTGACACAAAGGCCATTCCACTCTAATTTCAGCTCCCTGCTCCAAATTGTGGAGGTGCTAAATCTTCTCAAAGAAAAAGTAGCCAGAATTTAACAAAACAATGTATTTTTCTGTAGCCTTGTTCTTGGAAATGGCTGGGGGAAAAAAAAACCATCTGAGGCAGACACCTAGCATGGAAGACTGAAGCTCAAGTACTTAAAATTTGGAAAAGTTATAAGTAACAAAAAACAGGGTCTTACAATGAGAAGTGTTTGGCAAACCTAATAATAGTTGGTGCTACCAGTCCCCCTTACAGGTGACTAATTTATATTCAGAAACCAGATTTTGCAGTGTTCAGATACCGTGTCCTTTAATTCCTGACATTCATACTGTTTTCACACTGGGGGCCCTGGCATATAGAAGTGTAGCTATTAGAAAAAATAATTTAAAAAATATCATAACATCTATGAAAAATAAGAAAATATAACAGCATAATGCACTGTGAAGTCTGAATGAAAGTTAAGCCAATGTGGGATGTTGCCAATGACAGTTCATTGGCAACAAGCCAAAAGCAAAGTTTTGACCACAGGTTGAGTTCCGGCTTTAGGTCACAGCTGTATTCAGTTCTGTAAAACAAACAAATTCATTAACCCATCATGTTTAGAAAAAATGCAGAAAGTCATTAAAATGAGCTGATATCTCCTACCCAAATGTGAGAAATGTGTAGGGAAAAAAAATCCCTGTGGGTCAGCAGGAGAGAGAGTGATTCTTAGGGCAGTATTTTGACTGCAATATTGATATCTCAGATTCAATAGTGGGAAGTTAATGCTCCCAGTCATGAAGTGCTGCAGATTTTCAGCATTTAGACTAGATTCATTGTACTTTGAATCCTCTGTGAAGGTAGACGCACCAGTTGTCATGTATGAATATAGGACACACACCTCAGATCTCTTTGTAACACTGGTTTGGAATATACTGTAGGTAATCATACACAATCTGGATTTCTATCCCTACAGTAGTAGGTATTGTCTGCTTGTGCATTCTGGTGAGTTTACTTCTAATAGGGGTAACTCCTTCCCTATATCTCAGCAGCTACCCAAGGCAAATTGGTTCCTAGATGTCTCTCAAATGACGAACCTGAAATAATTAGGGGGTAGACACTCTTTCAGTACATTGTCACACATCTTTGACCTCCAAACAAAAATCCCACTGGTGTACAAATGGTAGCCAGCATTGAGGTAAAGGCATTTTGTCCTCTTCTTTCACCTCTTTTCTTTTTGGATATTTATGGTTAACACATAGTTGCTCTATCCACTATTAGGCTGGTCAGATATTTGCCCTGTTCTCTATTAGGGCATTGAAGAAGCTGTCTTTCTGTTGTCATAACTTCATTCAGTTTCATTCATTCATGCATTCCTAAGGTAATTGGTTTTCACCTGAATGCCTATGACAATTGAGTTCTGAAACCAAGTAGCAAAATGACATGGTATTTTTGCTGTTCCTAACTCATGCACATTCTTGGTGGCTGCCCATAACACTTGTGCACCATCTCCCAAAGCTGAGCTGAACTCCCCTTACTCCTGTAAAGTGTTTAAAAAAAGGGGAAAAAAAGATTTGCATACTGGAGCAGCAAGCACTATGGGACAGTTCATATAGTCATGGCTCCATGTATTCTGTGATGGAGTGGCTGCAGAAGTTTAGTCCTGTTGTGCTATGGAATAAACCTTTTACTATAGAAAATATTCAGGCCCAGACTATATTTTTCTCTGTATGTGCAATGCGTATCACCATGGGGCTCTGATCATAGTGGAGTGCTACTCTCCCCAAACAAATATTAATAATGTTCCCTGTACTGCAATTTACCAATTGCACTGTAAAAATTCAATAGCCACATAAACACAGCCACCACAGTTATCAGCTACACTCCATACAGTCTTTTTTGCTCAAGAAGTAGAGACCTATATTTATGAGGCATAACATTTCTGAGTTCTATTCCCCATTGTGCTTGTAAGCACTTTGATTGGCAACTGTGGAGTCTGTAAGAGTGCAGACGCAGATTTGTTACACATTGGTGCCTGACTGTTGGATCACACTCTTTTAAAACTATACTGCTCAAAGATGAGCTTTGTCGAAGAGATGGGAGTATTTCATAGGCTGTTTGTTGTGTGTATACATTACCTTCCTTTGCCGATGGAATCGGATCCGCTCAAAAAGCAGTAATTTTGTCTGGCTTGTTGCTAGCCTACAGAATACCTAAAAGATCAAATGCTAAGCACAGTAAGAAATGAAGAATGGAGGGGTAGTTTCCACATAGAAAATGGCAGTACAAAAACGTTAGATTTCAGGAAAGCAAATACTAAGGAATTAAGAAATCTGAAGCCTAATTTTGACGTAAAAAATACTGGTGCAAATTATGAACCAATTTACTTAGAGCTGGTTTACACTAGAAAAATCCACACCTCTCAAAGATGTAGCTATACCAACCTAACCCCCGGAATAGACAGCACTAGGTCCATGGAAGAATTATTCCCTTGACCTAGTTATCACCTTTTGGGGTCACATACACTGGTGGGAGAACCCTTCCCGTCAGCATTGGTAGTGTCTACACTGAAGCTCTACAGCAGCACACTGTAGCATTTTAAGTGTAGACATACCCTTAGACAGAAAGCTCTTCGGGGGAGGGATAATTTTTTGGTTGTATTTGTACAGTGCCTAGCACAATGGGGTTCTGGGTTTTAGGGACTATAAATAATAATAATGCCATTGGAGCGAATGGAGTTGCAACATTTCAAAAACAGGGTGAGTGCACGGTTAGGCTCAGGAGGAGAAAGAGTACATGCAAGCATTAAAATCTACTAAAGTAGAAAGGGCTGAAGAATCCCCCAAAAGACAACAAACTCAAAATGTAGACCAGATTTAGATTCATGAACTTTTTGAATGCACCTGTGTTGGGTTTTGTTCAAACCAATGCAAATTTGCTCATGTGACATACTTTAGAAAATATGCATAGACCGAAGTACTTAACATATGATTTGATTGTTAAACTAATATCCCTCTGCAGTTCCTCTCGTTTAGTTTATGTATTTAAAAAGTTGCAAAAACATTTTTTCTTAAAATACAAATTTTGCAGTTTTAGTATAATACCAGGTGAAACTTGATTGTTTTGATGGAATTTTGGGGTTGTTTTGAGTTCAAATTGCAAAAACAGAATTCTTGAACATTCATGGCCATTTGGAACAGCTTTTCATTTTGACCATTTGGGCAAACAGCTTTTTGTTACTATGAATATTTAGTGAGTGCCTGTTCTTCAGACTAATACCATCAAGAGTGTTCTCTATTCACCATCTATTAGTCCTCCACTTAAATAGTGCCATCCACGCAGTACCTGAGTAGAAACAATACTATGTAACTTAGTTGACCAATCACAGTCCAGGAATAACTATGTAATATGCAAATAGTTATGATTATACCATACCATATAGTGTTAATCGCTGTAGTACCTATCAACAGTGCAATAAGCAACCTCACTAACATCTATCACGTGTTCATTCTCAACCTCACGCTCGGGAGGAGAAGTGTTTGTTTTGTTATATATATTTGTTAGAGAAAGCAGGTCAAAGAAATGCACCTGGCACATGGAGCAGAAGAGGATGAGGTTTGTAATAATCCTTCATTCCTAGGGATGTCCCCGCCCCCCAAAAGCTGTCTTCCCCCTCACAGACAAGCTTCGCTATTATTGTAGAAAGTTTCATTGTGCCAGAGGAACGAAGGGGTTGACAATGGACTTCATCTCCATAAGCTTTTTGTATGCATAAACTGTTCGTTCAGTTACAAATAGTGAATAGGGGCCTAAAAACCAAAGTGTGTGAATAATTCATAAATAGGAAAAAAGGGCTTGCTTTGATAACTTATTCATCATGAATAATTCAATCACTTCTATTGTGATTACACTGCAATTTTTTAAAAATCATTTTAATGATAGAAATGGTCTTCCGTATCTTTTTGCTAAGAAAGAAAGGAACTGGATAGCTGTTATGGTAAACGTGCATTGTAGTACTGTCTAGTAATAGTTCATCTTGATTATGAAATGTTGACTGCCTAACAAATGAAATAGAGGAGTGTAGGGGACTGCGGAAGACCATGTTACGGCCTAGCTAGGGTATTTCTGCTTTCTCGGCGGCCGGTCACTGTAGGACACAGCATGCCAGTATAATCCACTTTTAGCTGGTAAGAACTGCTTTTTATGGCCGTAAGCCAAGGGGCGGACACCGCCTGTGGAAAGCCCCTATCTGTTTATGTATAAGCTGTTTTTGCATTTGGTATATATAGCTGCAAGGCTTCGGTCCCGCCTTTGGACTCCATACCAGGCCGAGCTTCAGTGCGCTGGGTTCCCCGCCTCCGTGACAGCAACGCCAGGAGTCCCCATTGCAGGTGTGCCACTTTACCTTCATTAAAGCCAAATAACTCACAGTGTGTGTGGGCCTCGTTCTTGCAGAGCACCCTGGGTAGGCCCGTAACCTCCCAAGAACCTTACAAAGAGTCTGGCTGTTTTCAGTCTTGAAAAGCTGCTAGGGGTTAATTCAGGCACTAAAGCTAAGGCAGAGGTATTGAACATTGAATGTTTGTAGTGGGCTGACTTCCTGCTACTATTCACAAATTGGACATGAGCAAAACCAGCAGATGGCCCATCTGTGTCTTTCCAATACAATAGAACTCTGTTTAAAAAGTGCCCCTCTAGCAGCAAAGTACCCTACAGACACGTGAAAAGGCACATCCTGACTCTGGAGAGCTTATACTCTAACTAGACCGCTCACAGACAATGGGAGGGGACACAATGTTATTTAGGAACTTTTAACCTCCCACTTAACTGTTACTGTGCCTTTATCTGACGTGCAATTGCCACTTTTGTTTCTGATTTTTGATCCCCTGCCAATTTTTACTTTAAGTTTATTTTTTAATCTTTGTCTCTTTTTGCCCTCCTTCTTTAACCCTTGCCTCGGTGTTGGCAAGGTCGTCTTTGTTTTTTAAATAGGAGCCTAGGTTTTACTGTTTTGTTTTAAGCATGTCTGTTTCCCATTAGTATAGGCTTAACCCTTGGTCCGGTGTTTTTAACTCTTATTGTGTGTGAGTGTGTGTTAACCCTTGCCTACTTTCATGTTTCCATTTTATTATTTAAACTCTTCTCTGTTTATACCTATTGCTTTTTTAATGTTCTACTCATGAAACGCTCTCTCCCCCACTCCCAGTTCTGAGTCTATCATTCCTTTGCATAACATATTCTCTCTGCCTCAGTCCTCTTGATAGCCGTTCACTTCCCCAACCTTGCAGAAACAGTAATGTCCAGTGTGAACAGACTCAGCATTTGTCCTCCACACTACCCTTGATCATTCTGTAAGGCTTAGTTCAATGTAGATTCATTTAGAAGTTGGCAGGGGACAGCTGACTAGTTGCCATCTCCAGGCTACTGGATCAGTCAGTGTGCACTCTCCTGCTGCTGTTAGGGGACAGGGACATTGAAGACTTCTTCCGCAATGAAGTTGTTGGAGTCTCTGCTTGACGGAGGCAGAGGGCCACTGTGCCCTTCCCTGGTGGGTCTGGTGCCAATGGTAGGGGTGAGGTGCAAAGGCGTCTATCCTCTGCAAAGCAAAGGAAAGCTAGAGCTGTGCCCTATTTTGCTTCCTTCTGATGCTGAAAGGATTTTAATCTTACAGGTGTCAGGAGTGTCAAGCCTGGTTTCTCCAGGAGAATCACTGGAGGTCTCCTTTGTGGATAGTGAGATTTCTCAATTCTTACCTGAAATGCAAGGAGGAGAGGGGAGGATTTGAATATTTCTCCCAAGTGTTTCTCAAGCATCTGAGTTAACAAAAATAATCAGAAGCAGAGTATTTAATAAGTCTGAATAGAAATCACTTTCCCTTTCTTAGTTAGGCTTCATTTACATGCGCTATATATGGTCAGAACCCTACCACTTCTCCAGTTGTCCATTGTCTTCTAGGAAAAAACCTGTAGACAAGAACAGAATTTCTAATGTAAATAAGCAGAACCCTCTGTTTTTTTAGATTTTTTTTATTTTAAAACATTGCAGGTCAACTTTAAAATTGACCTGAAGCTGTAATTGCAGCTGTGACTATACTCACGAGCTAATTTCCCTTTTAACTGTGCAACTTCACTCTTGGCAGAGAAATGGAAGTTAAGGATTAGAAGATGGCTTCACACAAGCCATAGGACCAATAATAACTATTTCCACCAGTCCAATCCTTTTTATCTTGTTGGGGAGATTTCAATCTTCCCTGGTACTTCATTAGCTTTCTTTTATCAGCCTCATTTAACTTGCCCTAAGAGATGAAGGCAGCTAAATTAGCCAGGAGCTGGAGACAGTGAGGTCTTGATAGCAAGGTTGCCTTTGGAATTTGCTCCAACTGGAAGTATGTCAAAGCACAAATTGGCCATATTTCAAATGTTACAATGACTGTCTCTTAGCTGCAAGCTCTGGAATCGTGGGCATTTAGCCCAGTTGATATCATTTTCCTTGTCTCTGTCCTTTAAGTGACAGCATTATCAGGGATCACAGTGTATTTACTCCATATAGTACTAATATATTCCTGTTTAAACCCTGTAAAGTTCTCCTACATATCAGTGATTAATGCTTATAATAAAATAATATGAATGTTTAGCCAAGAGGGAATATCCACTTGTCTTATGATTGAGCAGCAGCTTTTCAGTATAGAAGTAATAAGTACAATAATTACATAACATGAAACAAAAGTGAGGGAAATCAATTTTTAAAATATCTAGTTAACAAAAAGAGGCCAATGCCTATAGTACAGATGTCCTCTGCTAAAAGAAGCTTCATTCTCTGACACTCTATTTTGGTTTGGTGCATGAAAATATTATTTTAAAGAGCATGTCCTATTAAGCAGTGTTTTGTTTAACTGACCCATACTGTGCTTTCGCATTGTGTCACTTCATCTGCCTGATCTATATGAAAGCCAATACACGAAGGTTTCATAATTAATAGGGTGCGCTTGTTTGGCTTGTTTTTGATGAACAGTGAGTGCATTGATTGTTTTTCCCACCCTTTCTCTTGCTGCCTTCCCCTTTCTTCTCCCAGTAATTATTTTTTCCCCAAAAAACACTTCTGGTTGAATTTGGTGGATGTGAAAGTGAAGAGACTGAATGCACTAGGGATAATACAGGCAACCACGAAACAAGTTTCCCTCCCAAAGCTAAGCCATTACACCTCAATTATGTCAAATATCAGTACTGAACCTTACTTGGAAAGAGACCACAAGTTGTGCTGAATTGCATGATGCATTTATCATGTGTACATAAGTTCACCGGGGACCAATATGAGACCACCACATTTCTTCATTTGTGACATATAAATAGAATTTAAATCCTAAGAGTCTAGAGGTCAACAGCAAGGATGTTGCTGGAGAAAGGCAGATGAAAGATAGGAAAACAACAAGAGCATAAAACTTGGGGGAGAGAAAGGGCTTACTGCTCCTCGTACTGAAGCCAATGGCAAAATTCCTGCTGACTTCAGTGGGAGCAAGATGAGGCCCTAAATGAAAGCTAGAAACTAAAGAATTGTTAGGCCTTTAAAAAATTGTTGCAAGTTTTTCCTTTTAAAAATGTCTTTTCCATATAGTATTTAAAGAAAAATATATCATTGCTGTAAGGAGAGAGATTCTGAATTTCTCCAAAAGCAATTGGAGCAAAGTTAGTTAGTAGCAAACTACACACATGTAAATACAAAACAAAACATATAAAAGCCTATTGTTTTGCTACCTTTGTGCTCACAACTTTGAAACTGAAGATTAGAAGCTTGAAGATAGAAAGAAGCCTCTCATAGCCGAGAGACAGACAAAGACACCGACCCAAAAAATTCCCTCCCCTGAGCTTTGAAAAAATCCAGTTTCCTCCTGATGATCCTCTGGGTTCAGGTGTTTGGTTCACTTTGTTAACCCTTTAAGGTGAAAGAACATTAACCCTTAGTACTATTTATGACACGCTCCCCAAATCACAGACAGTGGAAACTTCCTGGTGGTGGATTTCTCTTCTAGAACTTAAGATAAACAGATTAAAGGTGGCAGCGTGTTTATTACATATACTACTAAGTATGTAACTCAAGTATTACAGTATGAAGGACAATTTTTAACCAGTGTATTCTGGGAAACTCTCAACGGGAGAGTGCATCAGCTACTTTTGTTATCGCGGTATCTGGAAACTGCGTCACGGGAGAGTGCATCCGCTACTTTGTTGTGAGAACCTCCTGAACATGTGTTAGAAATTTCAAAATCAAAAATCTTGGAGAGCTAACACTACACACACGAAAGCAAGTCTTCTGTTGTTCTTTGGGCTGTATGAAGCCACTTTAGCACAGCAGGTCAGTTTGTAAGCTGGACAGGCTCGTTCCCCTAAATGTATGGGCCGTAGCTTTTCCAGAGGCGTACACAATGGAGTAGCATCCTTTTCACTGACGGACCAGATGACTTGTCCTCTCAGATACGTTTCTTGCTGAGAAACACGACAGGTATGGACAGTTGCTGAATCCGGTCTTCCTGCATGAAATTGCTCCTGAAGCCCACGCTCAGATGCATCGGTGGGTTACTAGGAATGGTTTGTCAAAGTCCGGGGCCTTAGCAAGGGTCAACGTGAGCGTCGCCTTAAGTTAGGTAAGGCTCCTGACACTCATGCAGTCCACTTAACCTGCATTTGGGCGGGTCTTTTTGGTCCAGCGTCTGGTCAGTGGCGCAGCGATTTGGCTGTAGCCGTGGTACAAAAATCGCCTGTAAACCCGGCCACAGCTAAGAGGATTGGACCTGTTTTCTTTGACTTTGGGACAGGCCACTTTTGGATAGCATCACCTTGGCCTGTCACGGGGGTTTAGGTTTCGAGACACCTGTGTCCCCAGTAAGGTCACTCTGTTTTGGCCAGTTTGACACTTTTCTGGCCTTACAGTTCAGTCCCGCCCTGCCTGATGCGCTCAAAGACCTTTTTCCAGGTGTTGTGTTCGGGCCAGGAGTCCTGCAAAAATGCCAATCGCTCAGAGGTAGGCAACTGCATATCTGCCAAGTCCTGCTAGTAGACATACCAGCCTCGGACAGGTGGGCACGTGCATTTCACAGCCCGAAAGGAAGTACATTAAAATTCAACACCCCGTCGCATGGGTGACGAATGCTGACCTTTCCTTGGCAGGTTCATCTAGCGGTAACTGTGCCAGCTACCCTTGGTTAAGCTCTATGTGAGAGAACTGGCGCACGTCCAATTTTGCCAATAGCTCCATTCGTGCGTGGCAATTGGACTAGTTGTTGGACGAGTTTCACTCGCCCATCTCTAGCCTACGGTCGTCTCTAACAGCAAGAAGCGTATTTCCCATCTGGTTCTGGGTACCCAGCAATATAGGAGAGCCAATGCACTGGTAGAGTACGCGTTATCACCCATCTGTGCATGTTCTGGATCTCCCGTTCTAATAGCAGCTTTGGCGTGAGGAGACACCACCCGTAGGGTGGTGTTCTAACCTGGGTGAGCATCTGCCTGTCAATGGCAGTGGTATGCCTTGCTTCAGTCCATTCTGGAGGGCTGAGAACAATGCGGCGAAGCTAGTGCAACAGTTCCTTGATCGTTGTCCGTCCCGCTGCAGGTTTCAGGCGTGGGTTGAAAAGGTTCCCTCTTCTATGACCACCGGTCCTTTTCTCGTCGTAGTAGACATGTCAGCATCACAGCGTCATCTTCCTCCCTGGAGCTGTAACTGACAACCTGTAAAGTCTCTGGATAACAAGGGCTTGAGAGAATTAACATGGTACGCTTTGGGTTTTAGTGGGAATTGGGAAATGCTCATGATGTAGTTACAAGCTCACCAGGGCATCTTGGACCGTGAAATGGCCCTTCCATCGGATGCTCCATCTTATTGGGCCTGTGTGGCCTTTAAGACCATAACCTGGTCTCCTACCATGAGGAACGTTCCTGGTTTGTTTATATACCAGGCTTTTTGCTCTTCCTGAAATCCTTTAAGGTTTTCTCTAGCAGGGCTAAGAGTGTCGGAGGGGTTTTTTTAGGTCTTACAAACTCCAGAATGTTATTCTGGAGAGGGTTGGTAAACCCCTCCATTGCTGCTTTTCACACAACTGTAATGCCCCTTAAGCCTTGTGCGCATACCACAAGTCCAAATGGTGAAAAACCTAAACTGGATTGGTACGCCCTGTAAGCAAAAGAGCAATCTGCTCAACACTAGGTCCGCAGTCTTGTGAGTATTCATCATGAAATTTACGGATCATGGCTTCAAAGTTCCATTAAACCTTTCCACCATGCCATGGTTTGATGTGGTTACGGGCGTGGCAACCAGTGATTCACCCATGAGTTTCTCACAGGTTGTTCATGGTTCCTGCCAGGAAATTAGAATCCTGGAATCTGTAGGATATCGGAGGCCACTACCCTGTGGAGCAAAAATGTCTGATTAGGGCCTGGCACACACTTTAGCCCTTCTGGTGTTGCCTAGAGCTTAACTGCTTTCTCCCTTCCATCCGGTCCGCAAAAGTCCGATAAGTGCTAGTCGTACTGCCTTTCCTCTGCGGTCATCTTCTTGTGTAAAGAGACCCGAGAATACTTCCAGGCCTACTCGCTTGATGACCCTAATATGGCGACCTCGCATTGATGAGCTGGGACGAGGGGCGCCTTTAGACCTTGCAGTCTTAGGGCTTCTCTGACCACTCCTCTTTAGGCACGACCCAACGAAAGAAGGCCGGAGACTGGGCATAGTGCGCAGATTGCAAGCTGAATAAGCTCCCGTACCCGAGGTGAAGGACTTCCCCCAACTCCTGTCTTGGAGTACATGTTCACACCCAAGCATGAAGCCACTGGGATGTCATGCTAAGGCTCTACGAGCTTCCCCGAAAGATACTGTTGAACCAACAACCGTTTTTTGGCCATGCATTCTCCTGGTTCCACCCAAAAAACGTTCCTGCTATAGAAAGTCCTTGGCTCATAACAACTGGGATCGGGTAGAAGCTGAGAGGCGTGGGCGTGCTCGATGCGCCACCCA
>NC_133774.1:24438051-24509955 GCF_003597395.2 Chelonoidis abingdonii
GGAAGAATCCTATGCACTGCTGCAGGCTGGGGACCGACTGGCTACGTGGCAGATCTGCAGAAAATGACCTGAGGGTTATCGTGGACAAGGAGCTGGATAGGAGTCAATAGTGGGCCCCTGTTGCCAGGAAGGCTAGTGGCATATTGGGCTGCATTAGTAGGAGCATTACCAGCAGGTTGAGGGAAGTGATTATTCTCCTCTATTCAGCACTGGTGAGGCCACATCTGCAGTACTGCATCCAGTTTTGGGCCACCCACTACAGAAAGAATGTGGACAATTTGGAGAGAGTCCAGTGGAGGGCAACAAAAATGATTAGGGGGCTGGGGCACATGACTTAGGAGGAGAAGCTGAGGGAACTGGTCTTATTTAGTCTGCAAAAAAGAAGAGAGGGGGGATTTGATAGCAGCCTTCAACTACCTGAAGGGGGGTTCTAAAGAGGATGGAGCGAGGTTGTTCTTAGTGGTGGCAGATGACAGAACTAAGAGCAATGGTCTCAAGTTGCAGTGGGGGAGATCAAGATTGGATATTTTAGGAAAAATTATTTCACTAAGAGGGTGGTGAAGCACAGGAATGGGTTACCTAGGGAAGTGGTGGAATCTCCATCCTTTGAGGTTTTTAAGGCCCAGCTTGACAGAGCCCTGTCTGGGATGATTTAGTTGGTGTTGGTCCTGCTTTGAGCAGGGATTGGACTAGATGACCTCCTGCAGTCTCTGCCAACTGTAATCATCTATGATTCTATGATAGTTCCAAAGCCAATTAGCTGGTTTATTACTTTCAGTGTGTTAACATAAAAGGACTCAAATCTTGTGCTTCAAGGCATTAGTAGTGTCCACAAGGGTCAGGGAGGAACTTTTTTGTTTTCCCCTTTCTGGGTCATAAGAGTACCTGGAGGCTGTACCTTTCCCTGCCACCCTACCTCTTCATAATCCAGGCACTGGTGTTTTTCATGGAGTTTAGCTGCTGAATGGGGGCATTGTCTGTGATGAGTAGGAAGGAGTTCCCTTGGAGATCTATTGAAGTGTCTCCATTGCCCATTTCACCGCCAGGGCCTCTTCCTTGTTTCTCCGAGGAAACAGCTTTCTACTCATGTATAGGATCAGATGTTCTTTGCCCTGGACCTCTTGGGACAGTACAGCCACATTTGCAGAATGAATTGCTTCATAAAGCCAGGGTGGAAGAGAACTAGCCCCTGGATTAGCCAGTCTTTAAAGGTCCTGAAGGCCCTGTGGCAGGCCTCCATCCACTGCACCACTTTGGAGCTAGGGCCTTTCACCATGTTGGTAAGGAGGAAGCTATTGTGACGAAGTCATATACACCTGCTTTTTGGCTGATGGTATTGGGCAATCTGTCAGGGCGTGGACTTTGTCCACCAGGTGATGCAGCTGGCACCGCCCCATGGCGTATCTGAGGTATGTCAGCTCCCTCTGTCCTAGGCAGCATTTGGCCAGGTTTGCTGTAAGCCCTGCCCTCTCAAGAGCCTGAGCAACTGTGGCGACATGCTGTAGGTGGTCTTCCCAGCTGCAGCTATAGATTACAGTGTCATCAATTTAGGTAGCTGCGTACTGGGCGCGAGTCCACAGCACCCAGTCTATCAGCCACTGAAAGGAGGCTGCCACTCCATGAAGGCGAAATGGATTGTCATGAATTGGTATAGTACAAAGGGGGGAGGGAAGGTAATCTTTTCCCAGGACTCCATCATCAGGGGGATCTGCCAGTACCCTTTGGTCAAGTCTAGGGTGGAGATCGATTCAGTGTTCCCCAGTATCTCAAGTAGCTTGTCCACAAGGGGCATTGGGTACATGTCAAACATGGATATCATGTTGACTTTTCATTGTGAGCATGCCCAACTGGTGTGGCTGGATGTGGCCATGTGGACCCAGAGCTTCTAGTTAACCCTAGGTTTCCCAGTGTGAGGTGTGTACAGTCCATCACACTGCTCCAAAGAGATTACAATTTAATGTGAAACACGACATAAAAATAAAAATAAATGTAAAGGATAGTCTACAAAAAAGCTTGAGCACTGATTAAATCAGTTTGTAAATCAATTTAAGTTAAAATTGGTGTAACCCCCTGGTATGGATACTTAAGTGTGCTTTAAAACAATGTTGCTTCATTTGGTAACCATGCAGAGTCTATGGACCAACTCTAACAAATAAGAGGAGGAAAGGTGAGGAAGAGATTGAGAATAACAGTAACAAGTTATAGAGGGCAAATACCTGCAAACAGGATGGTTATAAGTTATTTGAAACTATCGCTAACTTCCCATTTGTATAAACAAATATATGAAAAATATCAGCTGTTGCTGACTGCTTCATGGGCCAGCCAGCATCAGTTGGTTGATGTTCTTTAGGCTTCCTGGCTGTCTTGAAGAGAGACTTAAAGAAGATACGGTAGTGGATACATGAAAGGCATTTCACATAGCATGGAAAAAAAGCACGGAAAAGTTTCAGTGGATAAATTGCTGCAAAATTGGAAAAGGTGGGTAACTTCACTTACACTAGTTTATTAAGGAAAAATGTGGTGGGCTTCTTGCCGTATTTTTTAAACATAAGAATTTAAAATATTTAATATGGTTTTAAGTAGTGTGATCCAGTGACAAAATATAATAGTGAATTGATATATTTTTCAGTCTGCTTTAGATGTTTTCTTTACCTTTGCACATAATTGGCCGCTGAGCAATAGAACCATTTATTACCACCCACCCACTAGATTAGTATTGACTAAATAGTAAGAGTGTCCTCACAGGGATTTTATGTTGAGAGAACAAGTTATTTCCTTTACTGGCTCCTTCCCAGTGAGGTGTCTGTAAAATATTCCAATTAATTTTTGTTATCAAAACAGTCTCCTCAGCACACAGTCTGTGTTCTGATTTGGATTTGATGATCTCTGTTTCATAAAGATCACATGAATGTGCATTACTGGAGAAGAGGAACATTTTTTGTGGTCACTCTGAATGCCACTGTACATCACAAGTTTAGACTCACAGGCATCTGAATAGAGTTCAATGTCTTTGCATATTTTAAGTGTCAGTGGAAAACTGGACATTTTGACTCAACTTTCTGGCCTAATAGTCAAACAATAACTGGCTTAATGCCTGATACTATAGTCTCGCTGTAATGGGCAAACATCCCACAACTTTCAGTGGGAGTTTTGTCTCTGTCAGGACTGCAAATGAGGGCTCCGATTTTGTTTTTTCCCCGTTTGCTTTTTCAGCAAATAACACCTGGAAGTTGCAGTAGCTAACTATGCCGATAGTAGATCCTTTTCTCCAATCACCTAAAATCATGTAGAGATGTTGTAAGCTTCAGTTACCCCCAGTGTTTGTATTGTGGGATTTAGATGACTAAACCATACCCTGACTTCTCACTGCAGCCAGTTGGGAAAAAAGGAAAACAGAGCTTATAGTCAATTTTGGGGAGTTATCACAAATTTTCCCCACTTTGAACACTGTCTACTTGTAAACCTCAGGTTCTCAGTGGTGCAGAGAGAGAATATTTAGGATCTGAATGATCCTAACTCAGTATTCATTCAAGAGATGGTCACATATCCTTCACAAAACAGCTTTCAGTGTATTAAGGGCACATTATCAAAGAGGGATACTCAATCTGCTCTACACAAACATTCTCCACACTGTGGAAATAGTACAATATAGCCCCCTTCATGGGGGTTGGCTTTATTAAAAAAGAAAACAATAAGATAACAAAGATCATCTCAATCCTTCTCCTCAGATTTGATGTTCCTCCTTCAAAACTGATCAGTTCACGCCTTAGATCCTCCCTCCTGAGCATATCAATCCCACTACTCTTATATCCAAGTACTGTAAAAAATCTCCTGATGCTAATAGAGCTGGTAAACCCTGATATCCTCCTTTAAGTATATTTGGGAATATTTCAGCTCTCTGGCTCCAGAGGTGTGAAAGAAAGTTACAGGAAAAACAGATCCTTACAAGAGAGGGAGTGATTGTGTATGGATGCCTGGAAATGTAAGAAAGCTGTAAAGAGAGAGAGCCAGGACTTTTGTTTTATTTATATATTTTTCATCTACAAAATGCACTGTTTAGTTTAAAACCTCATTCACTTTTCCTCGCTTATTGGGTATTTTATCATTATCTGGAAAATCCCACTAATAAGCAAATGATAGGGGCCTGATCCTTTAGAGCTCCCATTGATAGATCCCTAAAACTTCATAGCACTTTAAGGTATTCCAGATTTAAATGCCATTTCCATTTTTTATGTTTGTGTTTGTGGATTTAGTGCTTCTGAAGGGTCTTAGGCTGATTGGTCTGGAGAGTGAAGTCATCTATCTATAGACTGCAGGTGTGGTAGAGATCGTGGCAGTGCAAGCTTCACCACTCTGGCTTGCCAATTTTCCCTGGGGTATATGATGTAGAAGGACCATCTCTAGTTGTGAGAGCAAAGTTTATTCAGTCCTGGTCTTCTGTTGAGACTGCCAGCACTCAGTCTCAACAGAAATCAGATCTATCACTCTGGTGGTAGATCTGATTTTGTGAAGTGGACTCTTGCTGACTGAAACTATCAAATACATTTCTCACAGAACAATCAGCAGATGGTACCAGCTTTTCAACTGCGATTAACTTCTGGATTCAGACCAGTTTCTTTATCAATTAAAAGGTTTATAGCCCACCACCAACCCACTAAATCAGTGGTTCTCAAACTTTGGACTCTGGAGCACTTGCATGTGGTACATCGATTCTGATCACCTTGGACGAAATTTACTCCTCTTCAGAAATCCAGCACAATCAGGGACATAGATTTTGTGCTGGACCTCTGCTGAGGGGTGATTTTCATTCATGGCATTGGCTCTTCTTGTTGCCAGGAGCTAAGTAATATTAAAAAGAGCTAAAAGTACATTTTTCTTCACCTGGCTAAGTTTCTCAGATCTGCTGCAAAGCTTGGAGCTTCGAGGCAGAACCAGACCTGTGAGTCACAAGCAGCAGCAGAATGCCCTCTCCCCTGAAGTCCCCTCTGGTTCCCTTCTCCCTCCTCCCGGTGGCTGGCAGTTCAGCCAGACCTCCCACTGCAGACCTTTTCTGAGAGAAATTCCAAACTCCATTGAAACTGTAGACTAACACTTCAGCTCAATAATTCTGAGCTGTGACGTAGGTCCGCATTTGCTTTTTGTCAGGATTGTCCTCTCAGCTCTGATTCTCCTTCTGAGGTGTTTGCAGTGGCTGGAGCCTGGATACTGGAGGCTGAGAGAAGCCAGAGACCAAAGGAAATGTCTGTGTCCCCTGTTTCACTCTCTTGAGTGTCTCATTGGGGAGCTTGGCCAGCTCTGTGGGCAGAGTGCAGTTTCCCTCACAGCCCAGTCTCAGTCAAGCAGGAAAGGGGCCAGGCAGGATTGGCAAGGCTGACTCTGCTGGACAAGATGCAGTGTAGGCCAGGCAGGATTGTTTGTGTTCTCTTCCCTCCAGCAGGATGAGAAAAAAATTGGTTCCAGGGCAAGCAGCTTCCCCCTATCTCCGATAGGGAAGTGACCTCAGAAGGGCAGCATACACGTGGAGGAATCCTTGTAGCATGCACTAGCAGCCAGCCATGCCTCTGACTACAGTGCTCAGTCAACTCCTCCCCCTCCAGTCCTCCTCAGGCCACAGATGGAGGCCATTGGACACACTGTGGATGCAGCCAATGCCTGATAGTACAGGTCCCTTGGGTCCAGCTTCCTGCCCCAGCTGCCACCACTGTTACAGATCCCCAAGGAGTTTCTATGCATATCCCAGACTGAGACCTATCTGGCCAAGGTGGATCCAATGTAGTAGAGAAGGGTAGAGCTTCTGGAGAGCCTATTCTTGAGGCCTAGGCCGGTACACTCCTTAAGAGACTAGAAGGGGCTTATGTGGGAGAAGAGAGACGAATAAGCCTCTTTGAGGACAGGCAGATGGGCAGCCACTTGAGAGTCTGTTAAGGACTTGGGATAATAAAAACCTTTTATTTAAAAACAAAACAAAAAGATAACCTTTGAGCTTATTCAGGGGCGGCTCTAGACATTTTGCTTCCCCAAGCACTGCGGCATGCCACGGGGGACACTCTGCCGATCGCTGGTTGTCCAGGGAATTAGCTCTTTTCCAGCTGCAGAGCGCCCTCTGCGAGCTGATGCATCGCCTGATGATGGCCCCATGTCTCTCCCAGACCCCTGTGCCCTTTAACCAGGGGTTCTGCCCACCGAAGTACTCCCTCACTCTGGGTCTCCCCTCCCAGGAGAACCCCCAACCCCCTATCCTCACCTTGTCCCAGTGGTTACTGCCAGTCCATTTAGCCCCTGCTCACTGGGGCAGATGGCAGTCTTCAAACCACTCATCATCAGCAAGGGGGGTTGGACCAGCTGCCTCTGCCTATTTCTGGGCTGCCCCTCTGCAGCCCTAGTACCCTTTTGTGGGCCCTTAACTCGGCCTGCAGCCTGAGGCTTTGCTAGGCTGGAGCTCCCCAGCTCCCTCTACCCTTCCTCAGCACTCCTGCACCCTAGGTACCCTCCTAAGCTTCCCAGGCAGCCAGGTCCTCTCTCTCTAGGGATTGTCTCTCCAGCCTCTGACCCTCAGCCCTCTTATAGGGTCAGCTGTGGCCTGATTGGGGCATGGCCTCACCTGTGGCTGCTTCCCCAATCAGCCTTTCTTTCCCCAGCTTTAACCCTCTCCGGGGCTGTTTTAACCCCTCCAGTCAGGAGCAGGGTGGCCACCCAGTAAACCGGGCAACAAAATGGCAGATGAAATTGTTGATAAATGCACATTGGAAAACATAATCCCAACTATACATATAAAATGTTGGGGGCTAAATTAGCTGTTACCACTCAAGAAAGAGATCTTGGGGTCATTGTGGATAGTTCTCTGAAAACATCCATTCGATGTGCAGCGGCAGTCAAAAAAGTTAACAGAATGTTGGGAATCATTAAAAAAGGGATAAATAATAAGACAGAAAATATCATATTGTCTCTATATAAATCCATGGTACAACCACATCTTGAATACTGCGTGTAGATGTGGTCACCCTATCTCAAAAAAGATACATTGGAATTGGAAACGGTTCATAAAAGGGCAACAAAAATGAGTAGGGTATGGAACGGCTGCTGTATGAGAAGCGATTAATAAGACTGTGACTTTTCAGCTTGGAAAAGAAACGACTAAGGAGGAATATGATAGCGGTCTATAAAATCATGATGACTGGTGTGGAGAGAGAAAATAAGGAAGTGTTATTTATTCCTTCTCATAACACAAGAACTAGGGTTCACCAAATGAAATTAATACGCAGCAGATTTGAAACAAACAAAAGGAAGTATTTTTTCACAAAATGCACAATCAACCTGTGGAACTCCTTGTCCGAGGATGTTGTGAAGGCCAAGACTATAACAGGGTTCAAAAAAGAACTAGATAAGTTGTTGGAGAATAGGTCTATCAATGGCTAGTAGTCAGGATGAGCAGGGATGGTGTCCCTAGCCTCTGTTTGCCAGAAGCTGGGAATGGGCAACAGAGGATGGCTCACTTGATGATTACCTGTTCTGTTCATTCCCTCTGAAGCACCAGGCATTGACCACAGCCGGAAGACAGGATACTGGGCTAGATGGACCTTTGGTCTTACCCAATATGAACGTTCTTATGATGCAGGGAAAAGTTAAAGAAAAAAACAATTGGGGTGTAAAGGTGAGGGTAATATTTGGAGTGAAAAGTGTCTTGGATAGGGATCTGAAGAAAGAAAGTAAGGTTGTGTCATCAAGGTTAGGGCATTTTCCTATGCTTTCTTTCAACCCTGAGGTAGAATTTTGTCTATCTGAACTATATAGTTGAAGGGCATCAGCTAGTAGTCAGTGCATCAGAATCACAGAATATCAGGGTTGGAAAGGACCTCAGGAGGTCATCTAGTCCAACCCCCTGCTCAAAACAGGACCAATCCCCAACTAAATCATCCCAGCCAATGTTTTGTCAAGCCTGACCTTAAAAACCTCTAAGGAAGGAGATTCGACCACCTCCTTAGGTAACCCATTCCAGTGCTTCACCACCCTCCTAATGAAAATGTTTTTTCCTAATATCCAACCTAAACCTCCCCCAGTGCAACTTGAGACTGTTACTCCTTGTTCTGTCATCTGGTACCACTGAGAACAGTCTAGAACTATTCTCTTCGGAACCCCCTTTCAGGTACTTGAAAGCAGCTATCAAATCCCCCCTCATTCTTCTCTTCTGCGGACTAAACAATCCCAGTTCCCTTAGCCTCTCCTCTTAAGACATGTGCTCCAGCCCCCTAATCATTGTTGTTGCCCTCCACTGGACTCTTTCCAATTTTTTCACATCCTTCTTGTAGTGTGGGGCCCAAGCCTGGACACAGTACTTCAGATGAGGCCTTACCAATGGTTGAATGGAGGGGAATGATCATGTCTCTGGATCTAGTGCAATGCCCCTACTCTTACAGCCCAAATGCCATTAGCCTCTTGGCAACAAGGGACACTTAAATATATCAGCTTCTCGTCCAGTAACCCCTAGGGTCCTTTATATCTGCAGAACTGCTACCTACACTCGGATGCCTAGTCTGTGCAATGCATGAGATTCTTCCTTCCTAAATGCAGGGACTCTGTTATATGTCCTATTGAACATCATCAGATTTTTTTGGCCCATATTTGTCTACGGTTCCTCTGTATCATATCCCTACCCTCCGCACATCTACCACTCCTCCAGTTTGCATCTGCAAACTTGCTGAGGCTGCAGTCCATGCACCTCCGATCATTAATGAAGATATTGAACAAAACCGGCCCCAGGACTGACCCTTGGGGCACTCTGCTTGATACCATCCACCAAGCAGACATGGAGCCATTGATCACTACCTGTTGAGCCCGATGATCTAGCCAGCTTTCTATCCACCTTTATAGTCCATTCAACCAGCCCATTCTTCTTTAACTTGCTGGCAAGAATACTGTAGGAGACTGTACCAAAAGCTTTGCTAAAGTCAAGGAATAGCATGTCCACTGCTTTCCCCTCATCCACAGAGCCAGTTATCTCGTCATAGAAGGCAATTAGGTTAGTCAGGAATGACTTGCCCTTGGTGAATCCATGCTGACTGTTCTTGGTCACTTTCCTTTCCTCTAAGTGCCTCAAAATTGAGTCCTTGAGGACCTGCTCCATGATTTTTCCAGGGACTCAGGTGAGGCTGACAGGCCTGTAGTTCCCCGGATCCTCCTCCTTCCCTTTTTTAAAGATTGGCAGTACATTAGCCTTTTTCCAGTCATTCGAGACCTCCTCCGATCACCATGAGTTTTCAAAGATAACGGCCAATGGCTGTGCAATCACATCCGCCAGCTCCTTTAGCACCCTCAGATACAGCACATCTGGCCCCATGGACTTGTGCTCGTCCAGCTTTTCTAAATAGTCCTGAACCACTTCTTTCTCCACAGAGGGCTTGTCACCTCCTCCCCGTGCTGTGCTGCCCAGTGCAGCAGTCTGGAAGCTGACCTTGTTCATGAAGACAGACAGGGCGGCTCTAGATATTTTGCTGCACCAAGCATGGCAGGCAGGCTGCCTTCGGCGGCTTGCCCGCGGGAGGTCCCCGGTCCTGTGGATTTGGCGGCACGCTTGTGGGAGGTCCGCCGAAGCCGCGGGACCAGCAGACCCTCCACAGGCATGCTGTCGAAGGCAATCTGCCTGCCACCCTCGCGGCGACCAGCAGAGTGCCCCCCGTGGTTTGCCGCCCCAGGCACGCGCTTGGCGTGCTGGTGCCTGGAGCCGCCCCTGAAGACAGAGGCAAAGAAAGCATTGAATACATTAGCTTTTTCCACATCCTCTGTCACTAGTTTGCCTCCCTCATTCAATAAGGCCCCACACTTTCCCTAACTTTCTTCTTGTTGCTAACATACCTGAAGAAACCCTTCTTGTTACTCTTAACATCTCTTGCTAGCTGTGATTTGGCCTTCCTGATTTCACTTCTGCAAGTCTGAGCAATATCTTTATACTCCTCCCTGGTCATTTGTCCAGTCTTCCACTTCTTGTAAGCTTCTTTTTTGTGTTTAAGATCAACAACAATTTCACTGTTAAGCCAAGCTGGTCGCCTGCCATATTTACTATTCTTTCTACACATCGGGATGGTTTGTTCCTGCAACCTCAGTAAGGATTCTTTAAAATACAGCCAGCTGTCCTGGACTCCTCTTTTCCTCATATTGTTCTCTCAGGGGATTCTGCCCATCAGTTCCCTGAGGGAGTCAAAGTCTGCTTTTCTGAAGTCCAGGGTCAATATTCTGCTGCTCTCTTTTCTTCCTTGTGTCAGGATCCTGAACTTGACCATCTCGTGATCACTGCCTCCCATCCACTTTTGCTTCCCCTACTAATTCTTCCCGGTTTGTGAGCAGCAGGTCAAGAAGAGCTCTGCCCCTAGTTGGTTTCTCCAGCACTTGCACCAGGAAATTGTCCCCTACACTTTCCAAAAGCTTCCTGGAATGCCTTCAGTCCTCAGAACCACAAGTTCAGATTCTGGCAGCATTAACTAGACCATCTTCATTCCAAAGTAGGTGAATTCCAAACCATGCCATGTAATGTGTGTGGGATGTTTTAGATGAGATTTCTTTGACAGACACGAATGATACCTTGGCATTTTTAGTAAAAATAAGGATTTACCCTTGCGTCCTTGGCTAGTGTTTTACCCTTGTGTGTCTGCCCATATTATTGTTTGCAGAATACTGATTTGTTGCCTCCTTCCATCCTTGTGATGGCCATGGCTACATTTCTGTGGCAAGGATCTGTATATACTGTAGTTCGTAAAGTACTTTGGGAACTTTTGGGCTGAAACGTGCTATAGAAATGTAAATATTCTCTTACTCAGGAGTGGTGATTCTCCAGAGGCACATAAACAGTGTTTGAGTCCTAAAAAACAAAGTACTGGTAGTTGAATGCTGTTCTGGCTCCCCCAAAACATGCCAGAATGGTGTATACTTTTTAATTGCTCACCTGTCTCCCCAACTACAGGGAAGGAGACCATGATGAGGCCATGGAGAAGAGCAGCACCCTGGCCAGACTGGCCAGGCTCTTGGCCCAGAGCAGCAGGTCCTACAGGCACTGGCACAGCAGGGCCAGTGAGGTGAATCACAGCACTGCCAGGATAAACATGCCCAGGCAGCTTTTGCACCAATAGGAGCAGAGCCAGGTCCTGGCCTCAGGCAGCAGGCACAACAGCAGCTACGAGTGCAGCTCGATCTGCTCCTAGCAGGGCCTGAGCAGGAGTCCACCTGCTCTGGATGCATGTGCTAGGATGAAGCTGGCCAGCTCTCCCCCTCCCATTGTTCTGCCAACTTAAGGTAACCAGTGGCTGAGGTCCTGCCCTGGCCCCCAGGGCAACCACATACTTGATGGCCCTGGAGATGAGCTGGAGCATGGTGCTCTTGGAACTCCATATCCTGCTGGCTCTAACCTGGCAGCATGCTCCACTGGGCTGGGATTGAGTTGCCACAGCTGGCCAGTCCCCACTCCCCAAAGCTTCTGGGCTGGGGCAGCTGCTTGCTTGCTCATTGCCCAGCCATGGCCTGGTTCCCTTGGTGAAGAAGAGATGGAGACGGGGAAGAAATCACCATGCTTCATTTCTATTGCCACTATGTGGAGGCTGGCAGTGCTCCAGGCCTCCAAAAAGCGATACTGGAATGGTACTGCGGCTCCCCCAACAGTGCTGGAATGGCATTCCAACAGAATTCGAGCAGGGCGCGCAACAAGCTGCAGAGGTCTAAGATGAATTTGTTGTAACTTTTCTCAGTATACACAGACATCAGGCATTTGGAAGAAAATATTGATAAATATTAAAATGTGAATAAAATGCACTAGATTGTACCAGCGAGTGCTTTTAGTTATGAAAGCAGAATCCTAGAATTCTGATTTCACTCCATCTTTACACCAAGATCTTTATCAATGAAACATTGTTTCTGAAAATGAATGCAATCATTTTATTACTTGTAATCTTGTCTTTATTAAAAATAACCCCATACTTGCCATTGTTATAATTACCTTTTATAACTTTTTCTGAACTTGCTTTAGTAGTGGATGGGATTATGCTTAACATACAGATTCATGAGAATGTTTCAAAGTCAATGTTAATGGTAAAATTTCCCTCTTAGTCTGAACTGGCCAAACTTTGCTTTATTTATATATGACATACTTTACAAATGAATTCATTATATAAATGATCATTATATATAATGATTAATTATAATGATACATTTGAAATATATCACATCACCTGAACAGTTTAATGGAATTATTTCCTTGTAACTTACCATACTCTTATAATATACTGTACACAAAATAGTGGTTAAATGAAATGATCTTCCTTGGTACTATTTGAACAAACTTTGGAAATCTGAATTTCTGTTATGTAATAATTATGAAGTAACCTTATTTATATGGCAACATACAGTAGCAGAACTTTTTGTTCAGCCCATGAAAAAGACAACAGCAGTTGAATTTTATTTCTATTTTTTAAAAGCAAATCAATGGGGCCCGATTCTGATCTAAGTTTCACAGGTGTAAATCAGGAGTCAGAGCTACACTGGTGCATATGAGACCAGAATTAGACCTTTAGTAGTTGTGGAAGGTGCTAGAAGGATAGCACTGGAAAATGAACTTCCCTGATTTAAAGTTTCTCTCATATCGATCCCCCTGTCCATTACTAAAGTGTCTTGACCCCTTTCTAGTAGTGAAAGGGTAGGTCATTCTCCATGTCTATTTAGTTCTTGGTTTCTCTACTGAGACTGCCAAGTGCCAATTAATGTCAGTTATGATGGCAGTTGAATTGTGTTCCTAAAAGAGTTCAGAAGACCTTGCTTTTTACTAACTCAGAAGAAAAAAGTGAAGTTTGTGAATGTGAATTCAATATTTTCTATGAATATTTAGGTGCTCTTTCTCCATTTTAACCACAATATAAATCAACATGGAAAACAATGTAGATTTTGGCATTCATGTCATGTTAGTCTTGAGTGGCGAATGCATACCAGGTTTGGGAATTACAAAAGCTGCTTGTGTGGTATGTTACAATTTTTTCCAGTGTATCTACAAGAATATTTGAGCTGTCCATGTCCTAAATTCTGTATCATAGACAACTGGGCTTTCCCACTGAGCACTAGGACTACACTATTAGTTTAATACTGAGTATGGCTTTAAAAAAAAATGAGCGGCCTCCCTGAATCATTAAATTAAAATAGTGCTTCTGTAGAATCCATCTTGTTGATTATGTAGACAAGTGAAATATTTTCTAATGCTTGCAGGATACAATACACAAAATCTAATGAAATGTATTTCCAGAACCAACTAAATCAAAAGTTTTTTCTTCATTCGTTAACACTCCTTATATGAGTAAAATTCTCACTTCAGCGGTTTTACTCTGGATCAAATTCAGGTACCTTTGGAAAACTCCCATTAAATTTTTGAGACCAGAATTTGTACCTTTGTAGTTATTAGAGAGTGTGAATAGGGTTCTCAAAAGGTAGGAAACTGGAACATCGAAATAGCCATATTGGAACACATCAGTAATCCTTTTAATCCAAAATCCTACCTGAGATAGTGGCCCCTATCAGAACTGCAGAAGAATGTATGCGGAAACTCTGGAGTAGAAAACTGTCATAATTTTCCCAGAAGGGAAATTTCTTCCTAATCCCATTAGTTAGTGGTTGATTTAAACACAAGGAATGGGGTCCTTATTTTTTAAGCCTATCTTATGTAACAGTTTAACCATTTTTTGAATATGAGCAAAGTTTTGCCATCAATAACTTCTTGTGGTAACAAGTTGTTCAGGTTAGATGTGCAGTTAAAAAACCCAACTTCCTTTTACCAATTTTAAATTTGTTGCCTTTCAGTTTCGTTGGATGCCTCCTTGTTCTTGTGTTATGAGAGAAGGTAAATAGGAGAATGAAGTTTACCTTCTCTATATCATTCATATGTACGTCCCTTTTCATACAGAAATCTTATCCAATCATATCGGTTAGCTTTTTTTGAGCCCCTTCTATTTCTCCTGTTCTGACACTAAGGGTGTATCTACACCAGAGTCACTCTGAGTGACGCAGTTAGGTTGATCTGATTATTATGTGTAAAGCCGATCTGAGATTTTATTTCATAGTGTTTGTAATTACCCTGGAGAGGCTTCACTTCTGACAATAATGTAACAAAGACAGTAAGGGACATGTCATCACTGCAGAGACAATGTGCAGGAGGGGAGAGGAGAGGAAGGAACACCTTCTCTTGCCACAGACGAGTGGGCATCTCTGATACACACAGGTTCTTGAATTTTTGTGTGAATATCTGTTTCACGTTTTTCTCACTGGTTTGAGAAACCGTAACATTCCACAAGGCCAACTATTACAGCGCACATGCTTCAGTGTCCCACAAATTCTACTGAAAATGAACATAAATTACTGCTTAATAGGGTTATTTAATTTTGACAATTTTGATGCAAATTTGTTATATTTAAGGCGGTGGTTTTGCCCGTTTTTCTCATTTGTGCACTGTGATGCTTTATAGGATGCAAAGTGAAAACCCAGATGTTCAGAGCTTGAAGACACCAAAATGTTGGTTTGGCTGAAATGGTGGTGGCCACATTAAAAACACTGAATTTTTCCCCATTTCATGTGACTTTTTACTAGGTTGGACATAAATGTAACTGGACGAGACTAAGTGACAGATCCAAACTTACCGTAGTGGGTAAAAAAGAGTGAACTCTAAAGAGTTGAGCTGAGCATATTTTCTGATCTGTGGTTACCTCCAAGCAAAAATGGGTATGTAGAGGACCTCAGTGGGTGAAGTATTTTGACAGCCAGCATCAATGCCAGTGATCATTGCCAGTATTATAGACATTTTTCCAGGAAGTGCTCCCCCAGCATAATTTCCAGAGATGAAACCACATTGCTGGCTAATATTAATTGGCAGACATTATAACATTAGTCCCACAAATATGCTTTTTTAAAGGTGGTACTTCCTAGATGGTAAGCCTATAAATCAAGAATTGGTAATAGGGAGTGTGTTACCCAGTAGAAGACAAACATGTTGAGTATTTGACTTGTGACGCATTTTCACGGCAAATTGTTTGTTATAAATATATCAGTCACCGGCACAGTTCTACAGCTTCTCAAGCTTTCTTTTTAACTTGCCAGTGAGACATCAAGAAAGAAATGTAAAAGTTTCATAGTAAAGAGTTTAAAGAATGTCTGCTATACAATAAGTGTTAATAAACCTGAGTTTTCTTTAAACCCTCAGGGATTTGGAAAGATACTTTTCTATAATACTGGTAATATATATGCCAGACCAAGAGACAAAATTATGGGAAACTTTCCTGGAAAGAGCTCTGACACTAGAAGAATCATTTAATGGAGTTCTAAAATACATGGACATGAGCACACTTTGCCAAGAAGCCATTTAAATGGTCCAAATGAGCAAGTAAAGGAGCCCTGAAGTGGAACCTCATATTCAAAGAATGCAAAAGTCTGGAAATGGGGTAGGAAATCAGCCCTAATCCAAATAATTCTCAGAAAATCATTTTGATCAAGTATTGGGCAAAAGAGAACAGGGAAACCATTAGAATAGGGATGGTCAAAGTAAGGACCGTGAGCTGAATAGAGCAGAGGACAAGCACCTTAGAAATCCCCAAATTATAATTATATAAGGCCTTGTATTTCTACTCTCCAACATGTGGCTCTCATTGTCCTTATTGCAAAGATGCTGAGAAAGATTGCATGTTATAACCTTTGTCTATATAGACTGTACTTCTGCATTACAGAGGGGTATAGCTGCAGTCAGCCCCCTTTGGGCAAAGTCTGAATATCCCTTTGTTTCCAAATATAAATGCCATAGACATATGGACACAGAATTACAGTGAAAGCTTTGGATGTTTGTCTCCACTGGTACCCCTCAACAACACTACATTGCAACACAGAGCTGTTTTGCTTTGGTTCTGTAAAAGACAGCTTTGGTAAGTGTTTAAGGCTACGTTTAACTGTGATAAAGTTTTGTTAGTTTGCATTGTTTGGGTTGTTTGTCTTTCTATATTGCAGGATTCCCACACTATGGTGTGTGGATGGACCACTGGTGGTCCGCAGAGCACTTACTTATGGTATATGTTACACAGTGCTGGCTCTCCTCCTTGTTTCCAGCTGCTTTTACAGGTATGCAGGCTCTGCTTCACAAAAGGAAGCCTGGAGGCCTGTAGACGCAGCTGCAAACAAGGAGAAGGAGACAGTGTCACTTCCTTGTCTATGGGATGCAGCTACATAATTGGTTTGGATCAAAGATTCTTGGGGAAGGATTGTAAAAGAGATTCTACAGAGTAGTGTTAGAGGTCTGCTTATACACCCCCCTGCTTTGGATTTGGATATAGATTGAGGTCTCTTTAACATTATTAGAGAGAGAACTATTACCAGAAATTATGAGAGACTAATTTCCCAGATACAAACTGGAGAACAAATGCCAAAATAATAAGGCTTATCTGTTCCTGGGTGTAATAAACAGACTTCTTTACCAAAACGTCACTGAACCAACAGGAGGTGATATTCTTTTAGACTTGGTTTTGGTAAGTAGTGAAGACATTATAGCTGAGCAGGTTAGAGAAAATAACGTTGGATCGAATGATCATGAGTTAATTCAGTTTAAATTAAATGGAAGGATAATCAAAACAGGTCAATAACTAAGATTTTTTTTATTCCAAAAGGGCAGAATAGAGGAAACTAAGGTGCCACGAATGTTAGAGTATGTGTTCCATTCATATTATTTTAGTTATGAGGTATGTGGGAGGTGAAATATGTGGGCAGAAGTGAGATAGTGGTTTTGAACCACTAAGGACTCTGTGAGAGCCTACTGAGTTGCTGGGAGCCACCCCAGAACGTTTATTTAAAAGTCAGCCATTAGAGGAGAACTATTGGGAGAGTAAGGTTAGAGACCTGCCAGCTGGAGATGGTTAGGTCAGGGCTTTCTGAAGTTGCCAGGACATTTCTCTCCAGATTCCAGAGACTGGTCCATGAGGGATGATAGAGGTCTGAGCTTCTGAGTGGTTGGTGATGAGACCAGATTGGCAGAACATCGGACTCTCTGGTTTATGAGAAGGAAGACTGAACTGGAGTTTGAAATGAAACTTTTTGGGTCTTGAAAAGGAAAGTGGGCACTGGCAGATGATTAGTACCGGAGTTCATTCATAGATTTTAATTTTAAGAAATAAAAATTATAAGTTTGTTCATTCAGTCTGGAGTGGAGCTGTGGTGAATTGAGATTTTTCCAGTGGCCTGCTTATCAGGGTATCTACTCTCCTGGGGACTGGGTCCTTGCAACAAAGGATCAGAGGAGGGGTGCTCCAAAATAAAATTTCCAAATCAGAAGCTTGGTGGTGGAAGCAGGTATCCAAGACCAGGTCATAGAAAACCTGGGTTTGTGACATAAGGAAATGAATTAGTGAAGGCAACTGGGCTGAAGAGCTCAAGGACTTAAACATGGAGGAGGGTTGGAATTTCTTTATGTCAAACCATCTAGAATTTGCATTCCAAGCAAGGGGAAAAACTTGTAGGGAAGGTTTCTAGACCTAATTGGATGAATAGCCATCTAAAAAAGGATAATAGGAGTAAGCAGAGAGCCTACAAGGAATGGAAGAAGGGATTGATCAGCAAATAAATCTGGGTAGTGGAGGTTAAAAAGTGTAGGGATAAAGTGAGAATTGTCAAAAGTCAAGCTTAGTAACACCTTGCAAAGGCAATTAAAACAAACAGTAAAAAGTTCCTTAGCCATATAAATAAAAAAGAAACAAGAAGAGAAATGAGACTGTTATGCAGCAAGGATGGGGTAGAGATTAAGAATAATCTAGGTATGGCCCCAAAACTAAATGAATATTATGTTTCAATTTTTAATAAGGATGATATAGAACATGGGGGCAAAAGCAAGATGGCTAATGCGAATGAGTGTATAGAAATGGAAATTACTACATCTGAGGTGGAAATAACATCTGAGGTGTTTGAGTTAGGGGGACTGGATAACCTCCATCCCAGAATACTGAAAGAACTGGCACATGAAATTGCAAGTCCAGTAGCAATGATTTTTAATAAATCTATCAAAGTGGAGTGGTACCGTATGACTGGAGAATAGCAATGAATCAGTAAGAGGAAAAAGTGAGCCAAGCAGACCCATCAGTCTAACCTCAATACTATTCAAGGCTTGAGAACAAAGAATAATTTTTTGTGAGGTAAATGGAAAATGTGATAAAATACAAAATGGATTTACCAAAGGCAGATCATGCCAGATTAGTCTGATACCTTTCTTTGCTGAGATAACCGATTTTCTTAGACAAGGGAAATGCTATAGTTCTAATCTATCTAGACTTCAATAAAGCATTTCATGTGCCACCAGAGAAGAAACTATAAGTGAAGCTGGAAAAGATGGGGATTAGTACAGGAATTGTAAAGTGAATAAGGAACTGGCTAAAGGGGAGACCACATCAGGTTGTGCTGAAAGGAGAATGAGTAGGCTGAAGAGAGGTTACTAGTGAAGTTCTTCAAGGATTGGTCTTTGGATTGATCTTATTTAATATTTTCAATAATAGCCTGGGCACAAAAAGTCAGAGTGTGGTAATTAAATGGGCTGATGATACAAATTTGGAAGTCCTAATCAGTGCACAGAAGGATCAGAATATTGTACAGGAAGAATTGTCTGACCTAGAAAACTGGAGTGTGAATGAAATGTAAGAGTACAAAGTGCAAGGGCATGCCTTAGGGAATATTAACAAGAATTTCTTTTATAAACTAGGGGCTCATCAAATGGAAACAACAAAGGAGAAGAAAGACCTGGGTGTATTTGTGGGTCGCAGGATGACTGTGAGCCATCAATGTAATGAGACCGTAAAAAGTAAAAAGAACAAACCCCCGAACAAATGCTTTCTTGGCATGTATCAGGCAATGTATTTCAAGTAAAGATAGGGAAGTATTAATATTGTACAAGGCATTGATAAGACCTCATTTGGAATACTAAGTACAATTCTGGTCACCCATATTCAAGAAAGATGTATTCAAACTAAAACAGGTGCAGAGGCTGGATATTAGGATGATTAGTGGAATGGAGAGCCTGTCTTATGGGAGAGGACTAAAAGAGCTTTGTTGGTGTAGCCTAACAAAATGAAGGCCGAGAAGGGCATATAATTGCATTCTATATATGCATTAGAGGCATAAATATCAGGAATGGAGAAGAACTACTTAAGCTAAAGAACAATGATGACACAAGAACAAACAGACCATGAATAAATTTAGGCTGGAAATTAGAGATTTCTAACCATCAGAGGAGTGAAGTTCTGGAACAGCCTTTCAATACAAATAGTGGGAGCAAACAACCTAACTCGTTTTAAGATGGAGGTTGATAAAGTTATGAACAGGATTACATAATGGCGTTGACAACATCATAAAAATATTTGGTTCCTGTTGCTCACACCTGAAGTGCACTAATTATTGTTTTTTCAGACTAATGATTTCCTGTCCTGTTTCTAGAGTATATATCTGACTCTGTTATTCAATAGAATTCTGACTTCCACTTCTTGCTAACTCTGATTTTGTGTTGTCATAATTTTTTACAAGTTGGTTTGTTAATCTATTTCTGGTGCACACATAATACATTTGCAACTAACAAAAAACTGGCTGAAAAGTATCTCACTTCATTCTCACTTAATAACAACGCTTGATTTTGTGCAAAGTGTCTGTATGTATGTAAGTAATTTCATCCACAAATGAGCAGGTGGAGTACACCTAGCTTGACATTTTAAGACAAAATTTTTTAAAACACCATGCTTTTCAGCAAACAAGACATGATTGATGCAGGAAAGTGGCGAGTAATCATGCAAAAGTAAGATACTTAAGACCTCATTTCCCAAAAAGTGTTGGAAAAAACCATCAGGAGGACTGACTGTTAAGTCTAACTCAAGATTTTATTATATATCTTACTCCTGAGGGCACTGTGCACCAAAAAAATAAAAATTCTGCTCACAATATTTTAAAATTCTGCAAAATTCTGCAAATTTTATTTGTCAAATAAATGTGGAGGCTCCAGCATGGCATTGAGAAGCACAGACCACTGGCTGCACAGAGGTGGGAGATCACTGTTCAGCTCCCTTCTGGGACACGGACTCAACCGTGAAGCTGCACCCAAACCTGATACAGTGCAAAGACCCAGCCTGCCCCAGAAATACCCCTTGGCCTCTGCCCTTCTGTGCCAGGTGCACCAGGTATGGGTGGGCAGGATCAGCCCAGCAGGATCCAAATGTGGAAGGGCTTAGCATGGGGGGTGAGAGGTTTCTGGGTGGGGCAATCTGGGTGTGGGCAGCTCAGTGGAGTATCTGAGGGGAATCTGGATGCACAAGGGCTTGTTGGGGGGTTCTGGGTGCAACTTGTGGACTAATAGCTTAAATATAGTTGATAACCAGGCTCTTGAACTTTCTCTGGGTTTGAAGCAGGAGGCCATTCATTGCAGGACAGAAAGGTCCTACTCTGTTCTTTGTGAATCATAGAATCTTAGGGTTAGAAGGGGCTGTAAGGGTCATCTAGTCTAACTCCTGGTCTAACTTAAATGATAAGTTTAATATCAACTCAGGCTTACAGAAGTGCTCCATTGATGGGGTCACAGTAGCTGCTGCTCTAGGAACAGGAAGGGAGAGACTGAGTGGGAGAAGGCTGTACTTGGAACCCAGAACTAGGCAAGAAACACCAAGTGGGAAATATTTGGGTTCCATTTTGTTGTCCTCTGTTTTTCTGTGACCAGGAGATAAAATTCTTCATTGAAAAGGGGATGTGACTAGCTGCACCTGCGGTTCTCTGTGCACTGAACTTCTCTACCAGCTTATAAGAATGAGCAGGCATAATATTCTCACATAAATCTGCATTAAAGGAAAATGACAGCACATTTGTATCAAACGCTGAATAACTAGAGAGATCAATGTGTGTAATATATATCACTAAAATTCAAAAGTAGCTGATGGTCATTGAGAAATACCTGTAGAAGCTCCAGTTTTTCTGGACAATTCTGACCTTACTGCTGAACGCTGCTACTTTCTGTTTCAGAGAGAAAGTGGTGCGTCTTTTCTGGGCAACCCCCCAGCTACCCATCATGTAACATTCTACAGCTCCAAAGTATCTCTCAGAAATTAGTAAACATCTTCCCTCTAGACTGGCGTTGGATACTGATT
This sequence comes from Chelonoidis abingdonii, assembly GCF_003597395.2. Taxonomy (NCBI): domain Eukaryota; kingdom Metazoa; phylum Chordata; order Testudines; family Testudinidae; genus Chelonoidis; species Chelonoidis abingdonii. The sequence continues at coordinate 24,459,207 of NC_133774.1, forward strand.
ACCCTCTTAAGCTGGCCTCACTCCCTCAACCTTTAAATACTAGTAGACCTCCTGCTACCTGGTTCCCTGTACAGTCCCTCCCTCCTTGAACAAACATCTAGGGACTTCTCTTCCCATCTCACTTTCTTCTGCTGTTCTTGACAAGAATCTAGCTTGGTTCCCATCCATCCCATTTCCTTTCCTACAAACTGTCACCCTGATCATCTCTCTCCTTGAAGGCATGTGCTGGGATTGCAACCGGCCTGAGGGACCCTGGTTTCTTTCTTGGTGTTTCATGTTATTGGGTTGCAAGCTGCCTGACTAGCTATCGCTTGCTGCATTGAAGTTTTCTGATGCATGATGGTGAGCGAATGTTGCATGCTGGGAAGATGAGGGTATGGCCACAGAAATCCAGGTAATGGAGAAGAAGTTATGACATCAGTTTCTCCCTGTCAGACAGAATGGCAACTGCCAACCAATGCATAGATTTTACAATTTTCTGTGTTAATTACAATGTTAGTGTAAACATGGAACCAATTATTTTGCTTTTGACAGAGGCTGAGTAGATTCTGAAATGAAAGATTGATATTTATACCAACAGAAGCAGCAGATATTTTTGGTCTTACAACAGTGTTGCAAAATATATAGTCCTGGCCAGCTAAGCCAGACTCTTATTAGACAGAAGAAAACAAGAGAGAAATAGGAAAGTAAAGAAATAAGGTATGGAAACAAAAAGACACAGAGGTAGTAGGGAAGGGGGAAAGAGAGAGAGATCTCAGGTGTCATTTGGGATTCAGCTAGAGCTGGTGGAGGTAGCAATGTCATGTGGGTCCCTCTCTCTGATCTGGTCTGGTCAAGACATCTTTCACGATTGGGATGGAGAAGGTCTGAGGTCCCAGGAAATCGTGGGAAGGGGGCAGCCATTGTGAAGCTTGCTCAAATAGCCATTTTTTCTCCCCAAAATTTTATTAAGAACCCACAAATGAATTGATGGATGGAGTAGCCCACCCCTTCATCATTTTGTCCAACAATTAGAACTAGTTTCTAAGATGCCAATTTCTGGTTCCACCCTTGTCTTGTTTACCAGGTGTGATCTTAACACAGTCCTTGAGTTGTCAGTAGGCCTTTTGGTTTGGACTAATTCAGTCTTTCAGTACCTTTTCCCACCAATATTTGTTGTTATAGGTTATTGTGACATCTTATTCAATTTTTACAGTTGAACTCACAGGGTAAATATGTAGGTCCAATTTATAGACTCATAGACTTTAAGGCCAAAAGGGACCATCATGAGCATCTAGTCCAGGAGTCGGCAACCTCTGGCATGCGGCTCGCCAGGATAAGCACCCTGGCAGGCAGGGCCAGTTTGTTTACCTGCCGTGTCCTCCGGTTTGGTTGATCGCGACTCCCACTGGCCGTGGTTTGCTCCTCCTGACCAGTGAGGGCTGCGAGAAGCGGCACAGGCTGAGGGATGTGCTGGCCATGGTTTCCCGCTGCCCCCATTGGCCTGGAGCGGTGAACCACGGCCAGTGGGAGCCACGATCAGCCAAACCTGCGGACGCGGCAGGTATACAAACTGGCCCAGCCCTCCAGGGTGCTTGCCCTGGCGAATCGCATGCCAGAGGTTGCTGACCGCTGATCTAGTCTGACCTCCTGCACATTGAAAGCCAAAGAACCTCACTCACCCACTCCTGTAAAAGACCAATAACCTCTGGTTGAGTTACTGAAGTCCTCAAATCATGATTTGAAGACTTCAAGTTACAGAGAATCCACCATTTACATTAGGAACTCCACTAATGGCCTCCCTGCAGCCTGAGAGTTTACCTTTCAGCATCACTCATGGTAGTCTTCCGTGTAATCAGTTCCTTATCCACTTTCAATTCTCATACTAATCCCTATCTTCTCCAATTTTAACTAATAATTTCCCATGTGGAATTGTATGAAATGCCTTACTGAAATCCAGGTAGATTAGATCTACTGCATTTCCTTTTCCTAAAAAAAATCAGTTACATTCTCAAAGAAGGAGATCAGTTTGTTTTGGCATGATCTACCTTTTGTAATACCATGTTGTGTTTTATCCAAGTTACCGCTTATCTCTATATATTTAATTACTTTCTCTTTCAAAATTTATTGTAAGACCTTGCATACAATTGAGGTCAATCTAACAGGCCTAAAGTTTCCCAGGTCACTTTTGCCTCATTTCTTAAAAATGGTACTATATTAGCAATTCTTCAATCATATGGTACAACCCCCGAGTTCACAGATTCATTAAAATCCTTGCTATTGGGTTTGCAGTTTCATGTGCCAATTCTTTTAATATTCTTGGATGGAGATTGTCCAAGGTTCCTGGTTTAGTCCCATTAAACTGTTTGAGTTTGACTTCCACCAGAGATGTGGTAATTTCTACCTCCGTATCCTCATTTCCATTAGACACTCTGCCACTACCTCCTAAGCTCCTCATTATCCTTATTAAAAACTGAGGCAAACTATTTGTTTAGGTGTTTGGCCATGGCTAAATTATCTTTAATTTCCAGTCCATCCTCAATGCTTAGCAGTTCCACTTTTCTCTTTGTTTTCTTTTTATTTGTATGGCTATAGAATCTTTTAACCATTGGTTTTAATTTCCTTTGCAAGGTCCAACTCTGCTTGGCTTTTCCCTACACTTTTCCCTACACTTTCTGACCTCCCAGCGGTAACTTTCTTGGCTGATCCTTCCCATCTTCCATTCCTTGTAGACTTTCTGATTTGTCTTAATCACCTGTTTGTGGTGCTTGCTCATCCAGCCTGGTCTGCAACCCTTCCCTCCTAATTTTTCCACCTTGCTTGGGCTGCAGGCTTCAGATAGTTTCTCCAATATTTCCTTAAAGTAATTCCAACCCTGCACATACAGATCCTTCAGCTCTTCAGTCCAGTCCACTTCCCTAACTAACTCCCTTAATTTTTTTAAGTTTGCCCTTTTGAAATTAAGGACCCTAGTTGCAAATCTGTTTTTGTTTATCCTTCCATATAGTTTAAGCTGAATTAGCTCATCATTCAAACCAAGGTTGTCCCTTACAAGAAGTTCTTCTGCGAGGTCCTTGCTGCTCACCAATACTAAATAGTGCAATGTGCTTTCACTGTAGTACTGCTTAAACTAATTATCACAACAGGTCTCCAGGTACAGAAAAAGTATACATTCTGGTACTATGAGCCAGATCCAGACAGAGATCCTTGATCTATTTTTAATTAGTCTTTTCTCACATAACTCTCATTGAATTCAGTGGGATTTTGCTGAAGTAAAGTAGGAAGAAAGACCCTTGGGATTTGGCCATGTAGATGCTGCAGTATTAAGCGTAACAGAGTGAGTTAACACCATGCTTAAAGCCCTGTGTGGATAAAAAAAATTGGATTTGTGTCTGATCTGCATCTGCAATAATTAACTTGTATCAGACCCGCGATCTGCACTCCACCTTTTGTATGTATTGCATCCACATCAGCATCCTATCTCACTGTGCAGATACAAAAATTTGGACCTGCATTGGATGGTAAACAATGCATCCGCAAATTTTCAGGGCTCTACTCATGCTGTTTCAGCAACATAGTAATGTCCCTTTGTGCTGGAGTTTTAATGGAGCAATTACACTTGAAATTGATATAGAGTGCCTGGCATTGAAACAGCACTCTAGGTACATCTTGTTCCACATAATGAGTAAGTAGGGACTAGTCAGGGTCAGGTTTAACTTTGCAATGTCCTTGTTTGTTTCACTCTAGGTTATTAGGATTTTATATATTAAATATATATAATGAAATGTGTTAGCAGCTTCTACCCAGGAGGCAGTAGATAGCAAATCAGTGCTAGTGTCGTTCTGCAGATTGACTAGCAGAGGTTTGGGCAAGGTGTGACTAGTCTCCTCCCTTTAAGATTCTGTGCATCATATGTCTGGCCCCAGCAAGCAATGCAATGTGCTTTCACCGTACTGCTGCTTAAACTAACAGTTATCTTTGGCAGAGATTATAACTGCTCAGACTCTTTTATATGTCTGGGGTTCTTACTGTGATCAGAGCTTCTGGTGTACCCCAGTCTAAATGATTTCAGAAGAAGACATTGAGATGAAATTATTTTTTCCAGTACAACACAGATGGTCTTAGTAGTTATTAACATTTTTTACAAGCATTTAAGGCTCTCATTAGATCCTTGAAGCAGAGCTGCTATTGTTAACATTGTTGATGTCTCCATTGTAAAAATAGCATATGAAGTTTAATGTCTTGGCTCTTTGAAATAGCATCAGGCCCAAGCTTGGTTCATTTCACTTTTTGTTTCTCCATTAAATGGTTCTCAATGTTTTTTTTTTAAATGGAACTTCGGATTCATTTCAGAGTCACTTGTTGCTGCTACTGCAAAATACATAACACAATTGGCTTCATTTTTAAAATTAATTTTATTTTTAAAGGGCTTTGATATTTTTAAAATAAAAATCATTCTGTAATTGCCAACTTATTTATGGCCAAAGCGCACTATGTCCTCATCATACGCAGTTAAGACAATGTAATATCACCCATTAACTGTAATAGGACTTCATGTCATCATAAAGGTCTAAAGATGATGCCAGTTAAAATGGATGGAGATGATTTTGTTAACAATGATGCCGAAGTGAACTTGGTGCCCACGAGAGTAAAGCTCTTCTTGTCCCAAGGGAAGATTTCGGTTCAATGTGATGCATGGATTTTACAGGCAGTTAGGATGTGGGCAATGAGAAGTCCATCAAACAAACAAGCAAAGAAAAAGCCCCAAACCCCAACTCAAAAAATAAAAAAATGCATGTGTGCAGATAAGTCACCTTGTTGACTGCATCAGCTGGCCCAGTATACTTTACATTGCTACAAACTCAGACTACACAAATTTTCTCTGCAACGTTTAAGAAAAGAAAGAAAGCAGAGCAGAAAGAAATGGATGATCATTTCAGTACAACTCCTTAATGAACAGCTGATTACCTGTTACTTGTTCCTCTGTTAAAAAGGGAGGTAAACTGATTTGTAGCCAAAAACTATTTATGATCAAGTGTGCATCAGTCTAATTAGAGTTACACAGCTCAGACAGTCCAATATCATATTAATACAATATGAACATAATTTCAGTCAAACCAAATAAATAAAGGGCCTGATACAACACCCACTCAAGTACATGGGAGTAATAAAGTATTTAAGGAAAATTCTAGATTAGTGCTGTAAGGTGAAATTCACGCCAGCATTACAGAAATGGAACTGACATGGTGCAAAGGCTCTCTGCTGGCCTTCTGCACAGGGATGACCATCCTAAAAGAGCACAGATATTGGTGATTGTTTTGTTATATTTTGATTTGATTCAATATATACAAAAAGTAACTTGTCCCATTAATGAAGATAAGAGTGGGACTCATCCTTGTTTGTCTTTAGAGTGTAGCATGTCTGAAAAACCAAACCAAAGAGTTCACTTTTTTTTCTGGAAAGAAATATGTAATTAAACAAAGGTTACTTGTGTCATAAACAGATAGCTAAGAGTTAATGTTTCTTTTACCTGTAAAGGGTTAACGAAGGAAACCAAACACCTGACCAGAGGACCAATCAGGAAACAAGATTTTTAAAAGCTCAGGGAGGGAATGTTTGGGTGTGTGTCCCTTTGTGTGTGTGTTTGTCTGTCTCTCGGCTATGAGAGGGATCTTTCTATCTTCAAGCTTCTAATCTTCTGTTTCCTAGTTGTAAGTACAGGTATAAGACAATATAGGTTTTTATATTGTTTTTGTATTTACATGTGTGTAGTTTGCTGGAATGTTTTAAATTGGATATCTTTTGGAATAAGGCTGTTTATTCATTTTTCTTTTAGAAATTGACCTGTATTGTCAACCTGATACAGAGACTATGTTTATGTGGTTTTCTTTCTTTTTATATAAGCTTTCTTTTAAGACCTGGTTGAGTTTTCTCGGGTAGGCTAAGGAACGAAGGGAAGGGAAATTCTCTTTGTGTTAGATTTACGGAGGGTGAATCTGTGCAGCCTCAGGGGAAGAAGGAGGGGGGGAAGGTGAATTGTCCTCTCTGTTTTGAAAGTCAAGGAGTTTAAGTACAATATCGTCCAGGATAACCCGGGGAGGGGGAGCCGGGGATGAGGTAAAGAGGAGACAAGAGGAGGAGGTTGTTTTCCCTTTGGTGTGAGACTCAGGGCCTCTGAGTCTTGGGGTCCCCCAGAGAAGGTTTTGGGAGACCAGAGGGAGCCAAGCCCTGGAATCCTTGGCTGGTGGCAGCGATATCAGATCTAAGCTGGTAATTAAGCTTAGAGGGTTCATGCTAGCTTCTCATTTTGTGAACGCTAAGGTTCAGATCTGAGTAGGAAGCTACGACAACTTGTTTTACAGATTAAAATACCCTTGCAGATTACTTTGTGTGGGAGAAACAAGCAGCCAATTGAAGGTTAGAATTTCCAAGTGCAAAAATGCTTCTATGTTGCCAAATGTTTTGATAAGAAAAGGCATCCTATTTCATACTACACTGTAGCAGGGAATCCTGTTTTATCCTTGAAAATGTTGTAAGCAATCCTAGAGTGAGATAGTAAAGAATCCTAGAGTAGGAAAAGGAAAACTTTATGGGAATATGAATTAAAAACATTGCCTCCTTTTTGGTACAAATGATGAAGCCTTAAAGGTGATCTGTAAAGAAATCAGAATTGGGTCTGTGCCCTTTAGAGAGGTGTAAAGGATGTCAGCTTTTGTTTTCTCTAGTGTTGCAGGCAGTCACCTTAGAGGATCAGAGAAGTGAAATGGGAACTGTATTGGCTCCTGCTTGAAGGGGGTATATTGTTAAATCTGTGACAAAGATCTGTCTCCCAGCTGATTTTTGTGACATTTAAATTAAATAAGTGTGTTAACGACAAAACAACAGATTTTGAAATTCTCTAAGGCCTGTTCTACAGTACAGAGGCCAACATAAAGCAGCTTAGGTCGACCTAATTATGTCAATGTACATACTACAGCCTTGTCCTGCCGATGTAAGTGCCCTACTACACTGACATAATAACTCCATCTCAAGGAGAGGCTTAGGGCTTATGTCAGTGTAGTTAGGGTGAGGCAGTATCTCTGTGGACACTGTGATATTTACATTGGCTGTTGGCTGTCTAGTCAATGTCAGGGCTCTATGCTGGAGCCGTGAAATTGACAAGAAAGCCAGCAGCTAGAGTCTGGCTGCCTCTGATGACACTCCCTGTCTGGCTGTGCCTGCCTTGCTCCCCACTCAGGGGGCCGAGAGCCCTGGCTCTCAGCTCCCCCACACTGCCCCTTTTCAGTCATTGGAAGCGCTCCTGGTGAGGACGTGCACCACTGACAGGGGCGAGGTAGTGTGGCCATCAGCCACCGCGGTAATGACATAGGTTGACTTAAGTCTGTAGTGTAGACATGCCCTAAGAATCTCTCTCTCTTTCCTCACCTCCCCCCAATTACTTATGTTTCATTTTCTTGCTTCTTGTGAGGTCATGATCTTATTAGTTCTCCAGACCATCATAGGCCACCATTTCCTTCCAGAAAAAATAGTGTAGACAAAACTTAAATTAAATAAAACCAAGTAGTAAAAAGAAAGAAACCCACTTTTCATGTCTTCTGCACACATTATCAGGGTGCAAAATAGGGCACATGCCTTTTTTTTTTTTTTTTCATTTTCAGATAAACTTTAAACTGTAGGAAAGAAACAAAGCCCATTCTGTGACAGTTGCAAATAAGGCCGGTCTGATAGCCAAATGCTGCCATTAGGCTAACACAAGGGAAAATATTATCATGTTAGGTAACACTAGATCCCAAACACTTCACAATGTGTTTATGAAGTACAAATGTACGTCATGTACAATTCATACATTAACGGAAATGTCAATTTGTTTGAGGGATAATGCATTTGGAACGGGCTCTACAAATCCTGTTCCAGGGCTTGCAGGAAAATAGTTAACTCCTTTTCTCTTGGAAGGGCCAGATTTGTCTATCATCACTACAGGGATACTGAGAAGAGGGCAGAGACAGCTGTGGAAAAGAGAAGGCGCTCCTTGCACTCCATCTAAGGGGTCAGATGTGTAGGGAAAGGAAACAATGTGTAAACTAGGTGATCACAGAATCATGGAAAAGTAGGGCTGGAAAGGACGTCAAGAGATTCACCTCGTCCATCCCCTTGCATTGAAACAGGTTTAAAAATAACTTATTCTTACAAATTCTGTCTAACTTATTCTTACAAATCTCCAATTACCAGGATTCTACAACCTCCTTAGATAACTATTCCAATGCTTAACTATTCTTATGGTTTAGTTCCTTAGCAAACTAGGAACATATGGTCTCAATGAAATTACTATCAGGTGGGCACACAACTGGCTGAAAGGCCATACTCAAAGAGTTGTTATCAATGGTTCACTTTTAAGATGGGAGGACATATCAAATGGGATTCCAGAGGAGTCTGTCTTTGGTACTATTCAATATTTTCATTAACAGATTGGATGATGGAGGGGAATATGCTTATAAAATTTATAGATGATACCAAACTGGGAGGGTTATTAAGATTTGGAGATTATACAAATTGAGTAGGAGTAAACAGTGTGACTCACTGCAAAACAGGCAAATGTCATTCTGGGATGTATTAGCAGGAGTGTTCTTTGTAAGACATGGGAGGTAATTGTCCTGCTCTACTTGGCAGTGGTCAGGCCTCAACTGGAGTATTGTGTCCAGTTTTGGGCACCATGCTTCAAGAAAGATGTAGACAAATCAGAGGAGGAGACAGGGCCGGTGCAACCATTTAGGCAAACTAGGCAGCCGCTTAGGGCTCCTAGTGGTTGAGGGAGCCTAAAAGCCCTCTCAGGTGAGAAGGTGGAATGGAGGTGAGCTGGGGTGGGTGGGGAGCAGGGAGGGCCTCCCACAGTAACGGGGGGGACGGGACACACAGGGGAACTGCTCCCTGCCACAGATTACCTCCCCTCTGCCTCCTCCGCTGAGCACACAGCCCCCGCTCAAATTCTCCTCCAATCGGCGCCGCAAGCCTGGGAGTGGAGGAGAATTAGAGCGATGCCGGCATGCTCAGTGGAGGAGGCAGAGCTGAGGTGAACTGGGGCAGGCTCCCCAGGCGGGGTTAGCTGCCGCGGGGGGGGTGTCTCCCCAGGTGGGGTTAGCTGGGGGGGGGTAGCCTGCTGCAGGGGGGCAGCAGGCTCCCGGGTGGGGGGCTGGGTTAGTTGCCATGGGGGGGGGCTCCTATGGTGGGAGGGGTGGGGGGCATGGTTAGCTGCTGCGGGGGGCGGCAGGGTTAGCTTGTGAGGGGATGCAAGGTGAAAGTTTCGCTCAGGGCACGAAACTTCCTTGCACCGGCACTGGGAGGAGAGCAATGAAACTGATAAAAGGTTTAACAAGCTTGACCTATGCAGAAAGGTTGAAAAAAAAAAAAAAAAAAAAAAGGCCATGTTTAGTCTTGAGAAAAGAAGACTGATGGGGGGTCTGGTAACAGTCTTCAATTTTGTTAAGGGCTGTCATAAACAGGATGATGATCAAGTGTTCTCTATGTCCACTGAAGGTTGGACAAGAAGTAATTGGCTTAATCTGCAGCAAGGGAGATTTAGGTTAATTATTAGGAAAAACTTTCTAATTATAAAGATACTTAAGAGTTGGAATGGGCTTCCAAGGGAGGTTGTGGAATTTCCATCCTTGGAGGTTTTTGGGAACAGGTTCAATAAACACTTGTCAGGGATTGTCTAGACAGATATAGTCCTACCTCAGCATGGGGTGTTGGACTAAATGACCTCTTGAGGTCCGTCTAGCCCTATATTTCTATGATTCTATCATTTAAACTCAACTCCTAGTAATTTACCTGTGGCCAGGCATATCTGTGTATATAATTAAAAACAGTCCTTGTGTCCAGTCTGTGGTCAAATTTGACTGGATAAACTGGTTTAAGGAAACAGAAAATCTCAGTGGTAACAATATTTGTATTTGAAAAGCATGAGGCACAGGACATATTCAAAAAGAGCAAGAGAGGCATATTCTGGTGCATGAAACGGAAATGGTGATGCCACCTGCTACAAAAAAAGTGAAAAACTAGCAGTGAAAATAATGAGAGAAGAAAGTTTCTACAGTTTTTCTTTTATATTACATACAGTGTGACAATATTTACAATGAGATGGAACGAACAGTCGTGGAAGTGGAACAATATTTTAAGTGCTATGTAATGCAAAATAGACAAATTTTCTCCAGCCTTTCAGGAACAGATTCTGGTTCTCTTAATCTCATTGAATAGCACCCCACTTTGTAAACTGTCCCATCTGAATTAATGGGACTGTTTGAAGGGTAAGATGCTATTCCACATGAGTAAGAGTATAGGAATGTGTCCCATAATGAGCAGAACTGCATGAGTAGTTCAGTGTGACTTGGCTCAAATGGTATGTTGTGGATTTAGCATAATTTACATATGACGTATTTTACCTGTGCTCACCACTATAAATGTTGTGTTTATTCATTATAAAATGTCGCTTCCTTAGGCAGGATGTGGACGTTTAGGTGAGGAAGTCAATGGCTCTCTCCTGTTTATCACTTTTTTTTTCTTTTACTAATACAGTTGGTTGTCAGCCTAATTTTATTAAGTCATCTGGCTATGGACCTGTTGAAAGCACAGTTGTTCTGTGCATTCTCATCAAATGACCATACAGTGTTTTCATTTACTGTACTAATTATTTTGCACTGGGATATATGGAAACTCTCTGGCACTAAGTAATTTTAAACTTGCAACTATAATATTTTTTTAGTATCCTAACACAATTACCGTTTATATTACAGTAGCACCCAGAGACCCCTATCCTGTTGTTCTTGATGCTGTACAGATACCATGGTAGATATGGTCCCTCCTCCAAAAGCTTGCCGCCTCAGAAAATGTACAGTCAAATCACAAGGAGGTTTTTGCTTTATCCCTTATTAACTATAATGCTGGTGAAAGGTGCTGGAAGGACAGCCATGAGAAATAAAATACCCTGTTACTCATAGAACAAGTACAGTGCACCCTTCAACTATGGCCAGAGGGCTGAGTGTAGTACAACTTGCAGGGTTTTTCTGAGATTGGTACCCTCACTGGCAATCAGTGGAATATCGCATGAGATTGAATGATAGAGAAGTGCGCTGTGGTGCTTACATGAATAGGAAGGGAAATAAGATCAGTGTTACAACTGTGGATAGAAAGAAGTGATGCTTCAGAGGTTTGAAGATACTGAAAGAGGCCTTTCCAGTCATGAGTGAACCTAAGAACTATATATGGAACAAAGCTACAGTTTTGGACATGAGATCTAATATCTAAATTTCTTTATAAACATGGTAGAATAGAAAGTAAGTTATCTAAAAACCTGAGCACCCAAGAACTCAGGATAGATGGAAATGGGAATGGAATAGGAGTGGTTGGACTAATGCCAGATTCTGTTTGCAGCTATATGGCAGTAAATCCAGTGATTCCACTTGAGTTACCAAGGCTTCACCCTGGTGTAATGGAGATCAGAATGTGGCCCAGGGACTTTTAGACATTTGGTTTTTTTAAAGTAGTTATTCAAACAAGATAGATATAGATGTTAATGACATAGATGAAAATGGCATTAACACATCTGATCTTAATGGCTAACCTGGGCATGGTGATTTATACTGCCATGCTAGACACAGTTAAGTCCCTTAATAGGGGGAATGCTGAACGTTGCACTACAATGACTCCTCCAGATTATGACAGAGACATTGATAGAGATTTGGCAATGAGAGTTTGGGGTTCAAAGAGCAGGGACATGTTTTTTCTGTTGCAAAAATAGCTAAAAAGTGGAGGAAATAGGGAAATTTGATAGATGAACCCCTCAAACTCCTGGCCATCATGAGTAATTTGCATTTACTTGTGACGCTTGGAGTTCCCAGATCTGAAGAAGAGCTCTGTGTGGCTCAAAAGCTTGTCTCTCTCACCAACAGAAGTTGGTCCAATAAACAATATTACCTCACCCATCTTGTCTCGCTAATTTCCTGGGACAAATATGGCTACAACTATACAGCATATAAGTAAAACTTGATAGATGCCAGCCCTAATTTGAAAGCTTTCTGAAACTGCAGTATGTTGTGTGAAACAGTCTACAAAACAATGCTGATGTGGTCTCTGAAATGTTATTAACAGCTATAGAGGGAAAATGGCTTTCATCTGACTTGTGAACATACATGGCAATAACAGCAAGAATGATGAAAAAGTTTGAAAGCTACACTGAAGAATTATTTGTTGTGACAGAGTCAGTACTATATTGGCACTTTCACACAATTAGTACCAAGTGGTGTGGGTTTTTTTCTTTTTTTGGTGTGTTGTGGTGTCAAAGTGTTGGGTTTTTTTTGTTTGATTGTGGGGTTTTTTTTTACTATGACATTTTCTAGTAATTACATGGTATGAATTCCTGGAACCAAAAGTCATTCCCTGCATGGTATGTTCACCAAAATATCCATAATATGGTTCCTCTTCTTAAAAGACATTGTAAAAGCTGAAAATCTTTTTAAAGCTTGGACGTTGAAAAGAAAAAACAAAACAAATAAGCTATTCTGCAGACTTGTCTGGTGTTAGCTTGTCTGTGTTTGCAGCTCTATGGGAAGTTTGCCTCATTCTACTCTTTAAATATTTATCCTTAGAAAAGGTTTTTTAAAAAGGTGGGTGGGAGGAGACTCTCTCTCCTTGTAACTATTCCCACAGTCTACAGTCTGCATTTCCACAGCTGGAATGAATGGAATTCCGATAACACTGTGTTGTTCAAAAATGCAAAAATCACCCAGACTGTGCAGAGACGGCTTTAGCAGAACATTGCACGGTGCTTCATATTACCAGAGAGTGAATGATAAAATAATTAAAAACACCATCGCCCTAGAAAAGTCAAATTACTGTGAAAATAGCACATTCCATCTATCAGGACAGTGCAGAATGCTTTTCAAAAAGATCTGGTTAAGATGAGTTTGTGTCTGACTTTTTCTTTTCTTTTTTTTTAAATGTCTGCACTAACCACACGATTCTAAAACTTCCTAATACAGATTTTAATTGACTGCACTGAGCTGATGTGCTGGAGGGGAAACCTTTTTGAGTGCCACTCCATAAAGCATGTAGGGGCTCCAGGTGAGTACTCTGATTCTAAACCCAGAGCAAACTTTTGTTTCTTTTCCCTCTCTGACCGCAAATACCAGCACATTTGCAATCTGGAAAGCAACTCATAGATTACAGGAACTAATCTGTGAAGCCATTATGAATTGTCTGCTGGGGAGACGTGTATATTCGCTGAGGGCAAGATTCTGTCACCCCCATCTTCACTAGTACTCTGTCAGTAATTTCATTGCTTTAACTGGAACTAGATTCTGCCACCCTTATTTTCACTAGTGCTTTACTCCACCAGCAGTCAAGGGGAATATCAGTGGAAGCTTTCTATAGCTAAAAAGGGGAATAAATCAGTTAAGACAACCTAAATGTTGAATATTACAGTTACAACCTCTGGCAACTCAGGTCCACAGGTACAGGAGAAGCAATACCCACACAAGTAATCATCCTAGCTACGTAAGTACTGCAATAGACACAGTATTCTACAAGTCATCTGCAGAGTAAAGAAATAGAGCTGAATGCTCAGGTCTTATTTTCCTATAATTTCACTGTACGTATAGTTTACAAATGAAGAGTCTTTACTGAAGTAGGTGCAAAGCTGAGAGACTAAGGAATCATCTCTGCCTGGATGAATCATGCAGTGCTCAAAAGTTTTTGAAGCCTTAAGATTTCTGAGTTGTAATTTCAGGATTTTGAATAATATCTTTAATTTTTCTTCAAAATTAGCTGCTGAAAATAACTGGAAACCAGGGACATTCCAATGTGTGAAGATTGATTGTCTCTCCTGTTCAAAATGTTATTACTCAGCAGCTGCGAGCACTTCTTTGAGATTTAAGCTAGAGAATGGCATTCTCTTTGACAGCTGTATTAGTCACTTGTGGGTCAGACACTGAAATAGTCAGTTTTGGGGGTAGCGTCTTATCCTCCAACATTACAGTTAAAGCATATTCTCATATTAACAAATTATCCAGCTACCATCCAACCTATTTCTGGGCAAAATAACAGAGAAAGTAGTAACCATCAAGCTCCCATTGCATGTGACATCAGTGAACATCCCGGATGCTTCACAGTCAGGTTTCAGTCCAGGGTGCAGCACAAAGAATGCTCCAGTGGCACTAAAAGATGACCTCCTCAGAGCAATGGACACAGGTAAGATCTCCATGAACCCAGATGAAATCTCCATACCCATAGTACTGGACCTCTCTGCAGTCTTTCACAGGTACTACAAACATATCTAAGTGACTAGCAAGAGTCGATGCCCCAGTGTTACAAGGGCTCCAGTTATTTCTTTCCAGAAGAACTTAGATAATGGTAATGAGTAACCATTTCTCCTCTTCTAAAGCTCTCAGTAGCAGGGATCCATACTATCTTTGCTTCTTTTCAATATCTACATGAGACAAACTGAGAGAGGTAATGAAATGCCTTGGATTTAGCTGCCAACGCTATGCTGATGACACACAACTATATATCTCATTCTCAACTGATGCAACCATTGCTGCTTCTAAAATGTCAGAATGCCTAAAGGAAACTGTTTGCATGATGATCTGCTGGCTCAAACTGAACCCAGGCAAGACCAAAGTGATGCTGGTCAGAAGGGAGAAATGCTTTGGAGCCAAGATGTCGCTACCTTTCATTGAAGGCATACAACACCCATTCATCAAAGTGGTGTGATCTCTTGGGGTCTTGTATAACTCCTTGCTAAGGCTGGATGAGCAGGTAGCATCACTTTCTAAAAATGTTTTTTTTCACTTCCAGCTTGGTAGGAAACTTCCTCCCAGATGAGGATCATAGCAACCACTTTTCACCTTCAGGTGAAACTCACTGTATCTGAAGCTGTATGGGAAGACTATGCACAGGTTTCAGCTGGTACATAATGATTAGGGATTTTGAACCTCTCAAACTTTGTGGGTGTTTGATGTGGGGTTTTGATTCAGGGCCATCTTTAGATATCTGAAAAATTAAAACACTAGAGTGCTCTAGTGTTTTAATTTTTCAGATATCTAAAGATGGCCCTGAATCAAAACCCCACATCAAACACCCACAAAGTTTGAGAGGTTCAAAATCCCTAATCATTATGTACCAGCTGAGACCTGTGCATAAACACTAGAACGCTTTTGTGTTTTAATTTTTCAGATATCTAAAGATGGCCCTGAATCAAAACCCCACATCAAACACCCACAAAGTGTGAGAGGTTCAAAATCCCTAATCTGAATTACATGATAGGCCCATGTTTAGTCTAGAATGTAGCTAGAATGTGAACTGAGTCAACAAAAATTTTATGCAGGAGAAAACTCTACATGTTTTACAAATATATAAGTATTTTTTCTTCAGGAGGCTCATCTGAAGAGAAATTATTTAGTATTACAAGGATGCTATCCAAAAGAACAGCAAAACCCCGGTGAAGATAATGGGGTTTCATTGATATAATTTTGAGGGTCAAATACTGTGTTTTAGTGGATTTGCATAGGTGAATCTGAGGCGACTGGAGTTGCACAGGTGTAAGGACCGAATATGGCCTCAGAACCTTTGTTTTTTGAGGATTCACAGGTCAGAAAGGCTCTGGCTTTAGATGTCAGATTGTATTTGAAGGGTAGCAGTTAAAAATCCCATCTTTTTGCATGAGCAAAAAGATGGGATTTTATATGTGATAAGCATAAATGTATAAAACTTGTGTTAAGAATGGGAATGGAAATTGGAATAACAGATTTTCTTCAGAGATGAACTATCAGATCACTGGGTATGGGGAAACAATGACCCCACCTAAGATTGATGGATTTGTTTGAACTCTCTTATAAGTTATTCCTCAGACTGTTCAGTTCCATACTCATCTTTATTTCATTGCCTTAAATGCAAAGATCCCAAACCTGACTTAATTAATTCCATATTATGCTGCTCATGTATAGAAAAACTTTGTATAATGTCATTCAGTTTAATAACAGTTCTCTCTTTCTAAATGTACTAATGCCTATAGTCAAATATATAAAAGGAGACTTGGCTCAATTCTTAGGTTTGCCCAACACCACAGGAACATTATACAAATCAATTCGTGTGCCCTAGTGAGGAAATGTATAATGATGCACTGGATTTCCTGCAAACCTCCCACAAAGAACTTTGAGCTTGAGTTGACTGTAAGTATCCTAGCAGAAGAAAAATAGGATTATAGATCTAGAGGTAAAGAAGGGTCAGCTTCATTCCTGGTGTATCTCCATTGAAGTTAATGAAGTTACATCAGGAAGGATTTGACCTGAAGAGTCTTTGCAAATGGGTATATTTATACAAACAGAAAGAATGCTGGCTGGGGAGTTCATTTTAAAGATGAATAGAACTCATTGATATAGATTGCTCTTCTCAGTACACTGGCACTGAGTAGGGCAAGAGGGTAGGGCTGTGGCCCCTTCTCCTTCCAGGGGCTTTGCTCCCCAGATGGAGTAAGAACCAAGTGGACCTTTGCTCACCAGGACTGCTATTCTGATGACCTAATGCGAGCTGTACATGGGGAGGTTTCTCATTTAACTTCTCCCCACCTCGTGCATCTATGCAAGGGCAGATCAAAATCTGGTCCATAATGGGACCAGAGCTTGCTGCTATTTTTAATATTTTTGTTCCTATAAATATGTTATAGAAGTTTGTAGCTACCTCCCTGAGATCAGAAGTCTCATATTTCAAAAGTAAGGCCCAAGGTAAAATTTTCAGAAGCACCCAAGTCCCAATTCAAAAGTGACTTACGAACCTAAGTTCTATTAACTTTCAGTGAGTCTTAAGCACTTTGAAAATAGTACTTAGGGTCTTAAGTCACTTAGGCATTTTTGAAAATGGTGCCCCTTGTCTTTGTGTTTTCCTGGCAGATACCTATTGACTCCTGTAATTGAAACTTGTGTAATAACTACAGCCCAATTTTAGAAGATGAAATCTGTTTCCCTGAAATCAGTTATCTTGTTGCCTCAGATTCTAGTCCTTCTGGTTCTGATCAACATAGTCAAATAGACATAGATCTTTTGAACCCAAACCTTGCTTATGTGTTCTGAAATTAGAGTCATTTAGTGCAAAGAGGGTTCCAGCTATGACAATCTCTTTTTGAATTCAGACTATACAGGTCAATGTAAACCCATCCTCCTACAAATCTTTGGCATTCTGGGACTTTTATCTTAGCTGAAAGTAAGAAGGGAAAGTCATGACAATGAAAAATTTAAACAAAAATGTTGACTTAATTCTTAAACCATAACATAAAAGAATGAGTCAGGGTTTGAGGAAAGTCTGAGGCACATGCAGATGCCTCATTCAACCCTTGAAGAATATGCAAAAATTAACAATTTAGAGACACTTATTACTCAGTTTAAATCAACACATCCATTTTCGGCGTAGCTGTTGAAAGCCTAAACATTCCTTTCTATAGGGCTACAATGCTTAATTCTTTAAACATGTTATAGATAAACCATGATTTCATTGCAAAAATGAATACAAATGTGGGTGGTAAATGGTTGACATATTTTCAGTTTATTTGAAATATTTGACACTTTTTGTTTGCATTGGGCCACAACTCCCTCATAAGTGGATGAAATGGATGATCTTAGGGTCATTAACTCATATTTCCTGTCCTCATGGTAATAAAATATATTGAGAGCAAAGAATCAACCTGGGACAAATAAACCACTGAGGGGCCTTCAAGCAAAACAATTATGTTCAAAAATAAATATGAATATTTCCGTTCGTATTCAACCTGGATCAAAAAGATAGGCAGAAGTTAGAATATTTTAAATTAATTCAATAATTTTAGGAGAAAATGCTTAGAATTTCACTAAGAAGGAAGGGTGAGGGAGATGAAATCGCTCATGGGAATATTAATTGGCTGAATTTGTGAAGGCCTTATGATCAATTTGATGGCACATCTCTGCTTGTCTAGCTATGTTTGGATGCAATATAACTTTTGAACACCACGTCTGATCAATTCCAAAATTTTCGGAACTGTTCTAGGCATCAGTGAGCAGAATCCTATTGATTTTGGGAAAACTCAGAAACATGAAAGGGGGCAAATGGGAGACACATGGAATCCCTTCCCTTTGTTTAGCAGAGCCACAATTTCAAGCACCTCTCTCATGGTTTGTAGATCAAAGGACTGGTTGAGCTCACTCAGTAGTACTTTCCAGCCTACCAGTACCTCTTTCTCATCTCTTCCTTTCCTTTCAATAGAGTTAGAATCCTAGAATCATAGACTTTTTAAGGTCAGAAGGGACTATTATAATCATCTAGTCTGACCTCCTGCACAACGCAGGCTGCAGAATCTCACCCACCCACTCCTGTATCAGACCTGTGTCTGAGCCCTTGAAGTCCTCAAATCATGATTTAAAGACTTCAAGATGCAAAGAATCTTTCTCTGCAGCATGGGGCACGGGTCACTTACTGGAAGGTGAAACCTCCCCAAGGCCTCTGCCAATCTGCCCTGGAGGAAAATTGCTTCCCGACCCCAAATATGACCATCAGCTAAACCCTGAGCATGTGGGCAATACTCACCAGCCAGACAGCTAGGAAAGAATTCTCTGTAGTAACTCAGATCCCATTCCATCTAACATCCCATCACAAGCCATTGGGCGTATTTACTGCTAATAGTGAAAGGCCAGTCTCATCATACCATCCTCTCCATAAACTTATCAAGCTTAATCTTGAAGCCAGATATGTCTTTTGCCCCCACTGCTCCCCTTGGAAGGCTGTTCCAGAACTTCACTCCTCTGATGGTTAGAAACCTTCATCTAATTTCAAGTCTAAACTTCCTGATGGCCAGTTTATATCCATTTGTTCTTGTGTCCACATTGGTACTGAGCTTAAATAATTCCTCTCCCTCCCTGGTATTTATTCCTCTGATACATTTCTAAAGAGCAATCATATCTCCCCTCAGCCTTCTTTTGGTTAGGCTAAACCAGAACTGCACACAGTATTCCAGATGAGGTCTCACCAGTGCCTTGTATAATGGTACTAACACCTCCTTATCTCTACTGGAAATACCTCACCTGATGCATCCCAAGACCGCATTAGCTTTTTTTCATGGCCATATCACATTGGAGGCTCATAGTCATCCTGTGATCAAGGTACTAACACCTCCTTTATCTCTTCTGGAAATACCTCGCCTGATGCATCCCAAGACCACGCATTAGCTTTTTTTCAACAGCCATATCACATTGGCGGCTCATAGTCATCCTGTGATCAACCAATACTCCGAGGTCCTTCTCCTCCTCTGTTACTTCCAACTGATGTGTCCCCAATTTATAACAAAATTCTTGTTATTAATCCCTAAATGCATGACCTTGCACTTTTCACTATTAAATTTCATCCTATTACTATTTACTCCAGTTTACAAGGTCATCCAGATCTTCCTGTATGATATCCCGGTCCTTCTCTGTATTTGCAATACCTCCCAGCTTTGTGTCATCTGCAAACTTTATTAGCACATTCCCACTTTTTGTGCCAAGGTCAGTAATAAAAAGATTAAATAAGATTGGTCCCAAAACCAATCCCTGAGGAACTCCACTAGTAACCTCCTTCCAGCCTGACAGTTCACCTTTCAGTATGACCCGTTTGTAGTCTCCCCTTTAACCAGTTTCCTTATCCACCTTTCAATTTTCATATTGATCCCATCTTTTCCAATTTAACTAATAATTCCCCATGTGGAACCATATCAAATGCCTTACTGAAATCGAGGTAAATTAGATCCACTGCATTTCCTTTGTCTTGTCTAAAAAATCTGTTTCCTTCTCAAAGAAGGAGATCAGGTTTTGCATGATCTACCTTTTGTAAAACCATGTTGTAATTTGTCCCAATTACCATTGACCTCAATGTCTCTAACTATTTTCTCCTTCAAAATTTTTTCCAAAACCTTGCATACTACAGATGTCAAACTAACAGGTCTGTAGTTGCCCAGATTACTTTTTCCCCCTTTTCTTAAAGATAGGAACTACGTTAGCAATTCTCCAGTTATATTGTACAACCCCTGAGTTTACAGATTCATTAAAAATTCTTGCTAATGGGCTTGCAATTTCATGTGCCAGTTCCTTTCGTATTCTTGGATGAAGATTATCTGGGCCCCCTGATTTAGTCTGTTTGAGTTTGCTTTCTACCTCAGATGTGGTAATATCTACCTCTATATCCTCATTCCCATTTGTCATCCTACCATTATCCCTAAACTCCTCATTAGACTCATTAAAGACTGAGGCAAAGTATTTGTTTAGATATAGGGCCATGCATAGATTATCCTTAATCTCCACTCTATCCTCAGTGTTTAGCGGTCCCACTTCTTTCTTTGTTTTCTTCTCATTTATATGGCTATAGAACCTTTTACCATTGGTTTTAATTCCCTTTGCAAGATCCAGCTCTTCATGGCTTTTGGCCTTTCTCACTTTATCCCTACATGTTCTGACCTCAATAAGGTGACTTTTCTTGCTGATCTCTTCCATCTTCCACTCCTTGTAGGCTTTCTGCTTTTTTCTTAATCACCTCTCTGAGATGCTTGCTCATTGAGTTTGGTCTGCAACTTTTGGATTTTTAAAGAGCACCACTCTTGCAGAGTGAATTTTTTCCCCTTTGAATTTTTTCCCCTTTCTTGGGATGCAGGTTTCTGATAGTTTCTGCAACTTTGACTTGAAGTAATTCCAGGCCTCCTCCACCTTTAGATCCCCAAGTTCTTCAGTCCAATCCACTTCCCTAACTAATTTCCTTAATTTTTTAAAGTTAGCCCTTTTGAAATCAAAAACCCTAGTCACAGATCTATTTTTGTTTATCCTCCATTTAGTTTAAACTGAATTAGCTCATGTTTGCTTGAACCAAGTTTGTCACCTACAACCATTTCTTCTATGGTGTCCTCACTACACACCAAAACCAAATCTAAAATGGAGTTTAACATGTTGACACACTAAATAATGATGGGAGAGATCTGGAGGGAAAGGGTAATGAGGCAGTGAACATAGCCCCTAGTGTGAAGGGTAGATTGGGGGACCCTGGTATGCAGAGAAGGGAAAATTAGGGCACACAGAACACCTGACAGGAGAGCAAACTGGGGGGCTATGGGATTGTGGAGGGGACACATAGAGATTCCAACATGGAGCAAGGAAGCAATGGGGTATACACAGAGACCCTGGCATGGGGGTAGGGTGATCAGATGTCCTGATTTTATAGGGACAGTCCTGATTTTATGGTCTTTTCTCTTACATAGGCTCCTATTACCTTCTACCCCTTGTCCTGGTTTTTCACATTTGGTGTCTGGTCACCCTACATGAGGGTGGGGATTGCACGGTAGGCCAGAGAGTGAGAATAACTCTATACCCATGTAGGAGGAGAGAGACCTATGTTCCAGTCCCTGCTGTGATGACTATGTGAGTACTTTTTACAAAAGTGGAACGGCTTCAGCAGGAGAGATTCCCACACCAGATTACGCTATAGCTGAGTGGTTGGGGCATTCACTTGGAATGTGGGAGTCTCAAAATCAAAATCTTTCTCCAAATCAGGCAGAAGAGGGACTTGAACCCAGGCCTCCCACCTCCCCAGGGTCTATAGTGGGTGATACCAATTCCTCTGGTTTTGTGGTTGGCACTTAAGTCCTCTTGTGAATGAAGGCCTGCCCCCCGAGTAATACCATCTTGCAGTGCTTTACTGTACATAAAGAAACCATAATGAGAATCTTTCAAACTAAGCAAACTATGGAGACAAGGAAATCACAAGACCAAAAAGACACTTTCCTGATTTGGTTTTAAAACATTTTTTCCAGTTTTAATGGGAGAAAATTCCACAAGCATCAAGAGAAGCAGACAAACTCCTCAGTGCCAAAGTGAAGTGCCTGTGTTTTCAGGATCTTAACATTCATACAGGGGGATGTGGAATAAGTCTTCTGGAGATGTCAGCAAGACCACAAATGGCTTGAGAAGTATTAAACAAATTTTTAAAATAATAGACTACAGGCAGTCTGTGGGAAGACCCCCAATATGAGAGGAATATGTGTTTGGCTCATACTAGAAGTCTTGCAGCTGCGTTTTTAGTATAAACTGAAACCTGGGATGTGATTTGATTTTAGTTGGATGGCTAGTAAAATGGAGTGATAGTAGTGATAGTATTTCATTAAATGATTGCTAAGGTTGGGTAAATCAGGATCAGAAACCATTTATTTTCAGTGCATTTTAATGCTCTACGAATAATATATATTTAAGTGGCCTATAACAAATAAGCTCAGATTTCTGTAACTTCATTAAAGAAGAGAACTGATCTGAAACTGAGGCAAAATTGTGTATGAAAATGAAGCAAAATCACAGAGTGGCACAATCTTCAATACTATAGACTGTTTAAAAATTAAAATATAAAACAGACAAAGTAGATTTTAAATTGCATTTAAAATATCAAACATGATCAACATATTTAATACAAACTGTCATATTTGATTCCTGCCTCCAGCAACAATTAGCAGTTGCAATGATTTCAAGTCTGGCAGTTCAGTGCCCCTGTGTTCATAGCCTTATGCTCCAGAAGGATAATTCTTAAATCTACAAATTGTCTCGTGCAGCCATTTTTTTCCTCTCAAAGAATATCCAGTTACTGAATGCTGTGCTGAGGGTACCTGGGGAAATAGTAAAAGGAAACACAGCTGAGAGCCACTGTGGTTTGACTCCTCTCCAGATACTTTGAAAATATTTTGGCAAAAACAAGATTTTAAGTAAAACTGTTTCCTTTGGTAACATACCCAGAATTGCAGGTTTTACATTTTTGTACTCTCTAGGTTGGGCCAAAAAAACTCAAAACAAAACAAAAACAAACAGAACCCCCCAGTCTTGTGTGAAAATGCCATATGCCAGGGGAGGGGGTGTTGAGAAGTAGGAGGGAGGAAGAAATGGAGAACAAGGGGGAATGATTTGAACAAGATACATAAAAGGAGCAAGAAGAAAACTTATTGAAAATTTTAATTTTCTTCTCAGAGGAAAAATACAATTTCTGGAGTACATTAGAGTAGTTGGAGTTGAGTGCCAGGAAGCAAAATGGTTATTTGCTCATATAATTGTTGTGATTCATTGTTGTGAAATAAATTGTTGTGATTCATTTTATGCCATCCTGTGATAGGTAGTGCCAGTGGAAAATAGCTTAAGTTGTTAGTGTCCATGAGGGCTTCCTTTTAAATTACATAAGAATCCCCTGAAAACCTATGATTCCTTCTTTCCCTGCCCCTTAAGGTTTACTGAGAGTAGTAGGAAGTGTGATAAAGTACTTTCTAAAAACTTGTCCATATGGACTTCCCATGACATCTAAGTAACTTGGGGCGCTCATTAAATCCTTTGCTTTTCAGGAGAGTAGCCTTGTCCTGTGTAGTTTGGCTATTTGTTGTCCTTGATGGGAACCAGATCAACCACATGGACAAAGTCTAACATTCTCTTCATCTTTTGTTTGCCAGGTTTGTCCCAGGATATTAGAGACACAAGGTGGGGGAGGTAATATCTTTTACTGGAACAACTTCTGTTGAAGCTTTCCTGAAGCAGAGCTCTGTGAAAGCTTGAAAGCTCATCTTTTTTCACCAACAGAAGTTGGTTCAATAAAAGATATAACTTCACCCATTGTGTCTCTCTTCATCATTTATATTTTTGCTACCATCTTCTCACTCTCTCCTCATCTCCCTACTCGCTACAAATAACACACACTGAGTTCAGTAGCATTGACCTCCGAAGGTTTGGATACTGGGTCAAAAAAACACTTGAACCTCTTAAGTATGCAGAGTTGGGATGGACATCTTGTGAGACCACAGATTTTCTCATGTGATCCTTCTGCTTAAAAGTCAAGCTGGAAATACCACATAAAAGGCTATTTTTGTGAGGTCCAGAACCTGTAGGTGCAGAGGCCTATGTAAACAAAAACAGAGGCGAAAACTTGTCAACATTACGTTTCATAACCTCCCAAAAGTCCTTTGGCTTTCCCTGTACAAATGCACAAAGTATGCTGGTAGTGACGCTGGGGTGCTCTGGAGCAAGGGTTCTTTATTTTTCCAAACTGGTTTGACCTTCACTAACAACCAACAGCCTGAAAGTTGCTGTCAGTTAAAAAGCAACACTAATGAAAACCCGTTCGGATGCTCCATAAGCTGACCAGGTGAGTTTAAACCAGAAAGTGTCCTGAATTGGTGTTTGTTAAATCTTAACCTCTTTATGAGAGCTCTCAAGAACAGAACTGGGTGAATAGTGGAAATATATATTCATGAATATACATGTTCAATCTGACTTGCCGTTCATTTGACCATGAGTGAATCCTCCATTGTTGTTCACTTTCCTGCAGCACACATGGCTATTTTTTAATGAATGAGTGTATTCACATGTGAATTAGCATATTTGCACTGGATGTTTTCACCTGGCCATTGTTTCCAGTCAAAATGAAAAGTCTGCCCCTGTTCACTGAAAAGCTTATGAAACTTTTGGTGAAGCAGACAGGAATATTGGATTTGTAATGAGACAAGAAATTTATTATTTATTGTTCTTTGTACCTTGCTAAACTCATGAGTTATTGCACACTGAACTGTAGTCTGTTTAACCATGTTTGTGTAGTGTACTTGTAACAATTTTTAAACATCCTATACTTTATTTTTTGTTCTGTGACTGTTCTTAACTATTTTTCCTGTTCTTTTATTTGCAAGTCTCAAAAATTGTATCTAGTTCATACAGGATGTTTGAAAGAATGGTCAATTGATGGAGAAAATAACACCAATATCAAAATAGGAATCAATACATTTAGGGTTCATTGCCCCAAGATTTGACACAGAACCAGATTGCAACTCAGAGTCAATGTGTTGGTTTTGCTTCCCCACTTTCTCTGACAGGGATGGAGCAATCTGTGAGAGCTGGTGCACCTTGCTCTTCTGGTTCATCTGCTATGGCTGATCTGTGGAAGGGACAGGAGAATAGCAACCCTGCTGATTCTGTCCTTCCCTCCCCCAGGAATACAGGTAGCCAGCATAGGAGATTAAAGGGGTGATTTATAGTTCACCTTAATCCCCTGCATAGATACATAAGGGGTGACTGTATTTTAAATCCTTTAGCAAAAAAGGCAGGTGTGTAGGGCAATGTCTTGTGTGCTATCGGAACCCTGAGACACTTTGAGAGAGCATATATCCAATTACAGAAAGGAATTTTCTTAATAGGCACACTGATGGGGTAAAATAAGGGGATAATGGAAAGAGCATTCCTGATGCTAATACATTGGACATTTAGTTCAAACTAAGAAGAAAGAATTTATGAGAAAATATTACAACTGCACATGTCCAGTACAGAGAGACTTGGGGTTATTTCCACCCCCTACCAAGTGATGGGCATGTTTTATTAAAATGGTATGCCAGGAAGCTTTAATTTGTACACATAATTTTGCCAAGATTTCACAGCACTTCAGGCCTAATTTTAAAATATTGAATGTTCTGTCTTCAAAGACAAAAACTCTGCTGGAGAAAGTGCCCAGAATATTTTAATGATCCTTTGACTGTGTGGTTCTCAGGGTGCCAGGGAACATTGCATGAACTCATTAGTGTGGATCCCTGAGGATGATCTTTTTAGTTGTTTGCATCATTACCTATAGAAAATGAACTGAGAATTGAACCTAGTACTGTACTAATTTAATTGTGTTTTTGGAGGCTTCCTAAAGATATTTTCTCAGTCTGTAGAATACCCCAAACACAAGTATAAAATTCTTTAGCAAAATTAACACTTGGGAGGAATGTAATTTGATTGCTAGTGACATTCTTGCCTTTCCTTCTTCATCTGACCTAAACAGCATTAAATTAATGGAATTAAATTTCACCAATTTTTTTGGGGGGGGCGGAGGAGAGGGTTGGTCAAAACTCAGCAGTCCTAGTTTTTCCTTGTTTGTATATGCTAATTTCACAGTGAGCCACTTCTACTGAATAAACACAGTATTTGCTATGAATGATTTTTAAACAAGACTTAGGTCATCATCTTGTTGAACATCTAACACTAGCATGGGTTTAACCTTTGTTATCTTAGGGCAGAATACATTATGATTATCTTCTTTAATTAATAAAAGCAACCTCGAGTGCTACTTATGGTTTCCTTCAAAATGGTTTCAATTTGGAGATGTTGCAGCAGGTGCAGTGAAAAATATTAGCCAGCCTTCTGAAGTTCTCTGCTTCAGATACACACAAGCTAGCCGAGTAGGAGGCAGGGAGAAGCTGGAACAGAGACATCTACTGGCTGAGCTAAAGAGGAAAATTAACAAGAATGCTCAGTTAGCTTTTCTACGAGATTTCCAGCACTGACTTGGCTGTTTCTCAGCTTGATTATTTTATTTATTTGATTTTCAAAATGTTCTTATTCGCATGCTTTAGAAGTACCCATCCACTAGCTATAATAGATGTTACAAAAACGGAACCCAAAAGAAGCAAGGCTCTGCTTTAACCAATTAACTCATAAATTCTTCATTTTTGGTCTATCTTAGTCATCCCCCTTTTCAAACATGTGGAAAGCATATGGGCTTTGCAGCGAAACCCCAGGGTCAAGAACTAGCACTATGTCTGACCATGGTGGGTAGTGAGGGGAATCTGCCAGCAGGTCCGTCTCTGTTGACTCAGAAGAGCTGTCAGCTCAAATGCCTCATTTAAAATTGCACAGGAAGAGAGATGGTCTCCCAAGTAGCCAGGGCCAATCCAACACCTAGAATTACACCAGGAGACAAATTGGAAGTTGATGAAGATCTTGGAGCACAGGTGCAATGTGGTCTATGTGTGACACACCATTTATTTAGTAGAAAATATTAATGAATATGGGAAACATAGCACAATGTTAAGGCAGTGTTCATGGAATCCCAGGGCAGAGACCTGGACTTGCTTAGTTAATCAAACAGAATGGACAAGAATATGTATCCACACCTTTGCTGCTAGGGCCAAACACGTGCATGGCAACTAACATTATTTATGACAATCCATGCTGAATGGTGATGGATAGCAGAAAATGGAGGCTGATACATACAGTCGACCAACTTGGCAGATATAATAAAAATGAATAGTAACATGGTCAGTGAAATATTCACTCATTCAGCTCTAGTGAGTAGGAAGGTCTCCTGGGCAAATACAAAATCTGTTTCAAGGGATGGACAGCTTGGTTAATCTGAGTTACTTTCCATTGGTGGCTGGTTGGAGACCTTTCTGTTGTGAGGAAATTTCTGATTATTCTGTGGCTAAAACTGCACAAATCTGGGTCACAATATCTGTTCCCTGGCTGCAGAGAGGA
Source organism: Chelonoidis abingdonii (assembly GCF_003597395.2). Taxonomy (NCBI): domain Eukaryota; kingdom Metazoa; phylum Chordata; order Testudines; family Testudinidae; genus Chelonoidis; species Chelonoidis abingdonii. The sequence continues at coordinate 24,486,515 of NC_133774.1, forward strand.
ATCCTATGGCAGCAAATGTCAGGTTGTCTCTAATTGAATTTAAGTTGAAGTGCTTTCTGAGGTTCGAGAGATGTTGTGATAAATTAGTCTATAACCTGTCCTGTGGACTCATGTTCTTCCTGACAGGTGAAGGGCAGTAAGGAAATATCGGGTCCAATGCTGGTGGAGATAGTCAATGCCTTCCTTAGGGAGGACAGGGTGCCAGCTTTTCTTAAGGAAGCTGTTTTACAGCCTTTTGTACAAGAAACCAGCATTTAATGTGGATAGTCTGGCTACCTGTTGTCCAGAATCTAATCTTCCATTCTGAGCTGAGATCATGCAGAGAGATTATGGCAAGACAACTCAGCGTAAGTAGATGCCTCACGTCGCCTTGATTCTTGTCAGTCTGGATACAGTACTGGGCCTGGGATAGAGTCTGCACTGGTAGCTCTGGAAGATTGAACATCCTGTCCATGCTGATATTGAGATATCTACAAGTTGTTGCTGGTACGTCTGATTGTGAGGTGGTGTTGACTTGAAAATTGCAGCAGGAATAGGTGCTGGTCTTGAAAAGATTTTTCCTTGCTGAGTATTTCCAGAGTGTGAGTCAGGGCAGTCACTGCTCCATCATGTTGTCATGCAGCAGTCCGCAGAGTTCTGTCTGCTCTCTCGTTCTGTTTAATGTAGCTGTGTTAGGTAGGTTAGTGAAGAGATATGAGCTACAGTGCTTTCAGTATGCTGATGAAATCCAGCTGTGTATCTCTCTCTCTCTCTCTCTCTCTCTCTCTCTCGTCTGATCCAAATAAAAAGGTGATGTTAGTAGCTTAGGGAAAATAATCAGAAGATATGATCAGAATAATATCTCTTCCTTTAACGTGCTGTGCATGAAAGCTATGTAGTAAGTCCACCCAGAAATTTAAACTGGTGCAGAATGCAGCAGCCTACTTACTAAGCAGTGTTTTCTGTGGAGCATATAATAGTATTCAACCTGTCTCTAAATTTTATTACATAAAATCAAGTCTGTTTGCAGCACCTTGACAAAAGATGGTAGCCTACTGTAAAGTTTCTCACAAGTAATTAATAAGCTGGGGGGGGGGAGCACATTCTTTTAAAAAGTACCTTTTGAAACAATGCCATTCATTAACAGTAGAGGCCAGATTCAGCAGTACACTTCAACTACTTTGCGAAATTCAAAGCAACATATACCTGTCTCAACTGGCTACTTTGCAATATTGGAGCAACATAAAGATGTGGGCTTTGGTGGTAAATTTGGCCTTATGTCTTTTGTGAAGCTTCATACTGATGTCTTGTTGCAAAAAATCTTCTGAAATAATAGGCTAGCCTAATGAAAATATAAAAATGACCAAGAAGGAGATAGGACTTTTAAAAAGATATTATAGTAATAGAAATAAATGGACTTATTTCTGTCTAACTTATACCAGTGCAAAATTGAGGAAACACCGTTGAAATTGATGGAGTTACACTATTGTACAGCTGATACTTGTCAGAGGAGAATGAGGCCCATTGAGCATTAAATAATCAATTTTTCTCATAAAGCCTAAACAAGTTTATTTAAAGCTTTTTCTTAGGTTACTATGGAGCTTTTTTCTTTTAACTGAATTATTTCTTCTGGATTACCTTTTTTCCAACCTTAATATTTTCTTTGGATAACAGCCACAGTGTAAGAACTGGATGGGCCCAAATCAGCTCTGGAGTCAAGATATCTCAAATGTTAGGGATCAAGCCTATTTCTAATAAGCAAGCACCTGCCTGACTGATCTGCCAGACATCCTCTCTTTAGAGTTACCTGAACTGGTAAGGAACTAGGATCATCCCCCTCTGTAAGAAGCTGGGTCAGAAAGTTCCCTATATTGACTAATGGGGGGAGGGTGTTGCGATGGAGTTTGGAATTCTAGTCATGTGCCATAGAGAACAATATTAGCACTGACATAATATTTCATAACAATTGGGAGGATGTTTTACAGTATCACCTTCTAAAGCAATAATGTAAATGACAAGATTAGTTACATAACATGCCCTTGAGCAGAGAAGGCAGATGAACCCCATCTTTATGAGGAAGAGAGAAGGATTTTGTACTGGGAAAATCTTGGACTGCCTAGTGTCATTCTGTGCAAGTCCTTTTGTGATTGACTGATTATTATTAGTGATTGATTTATTATTATTGTTGTTTATGCAGAAATGTATTCTGAGTGTTCAGTCGAGGCAACAAGCCAAAATCTGCAGATGTTGATGAAAAACAGATTAATTTAAATGAGAGCTGGATCAGGCTGTGGCTGAGTGAAGCTGCTTGGCATGTGATCCCTGGGGTGTATGTGTCTAGATCTTCAGAGTAGATTGGAGAAGGGCTTCAGGATGGATTAACCGTATTGCAGGGAGATAATTTTAGAGCTGTCTGAAAGAGAGTTTGTGAAAAATTTCATTTCTGATTTTTTGTTGAAATTTAATTTTTGTTGACATTTTCTGATCACCTGTAGTTGATTTACAAAACTGGGTACAATTCAAAGACCTGGTGCTAATTTTTTTGAAAGACTCAGTGGACTGTGTTCAGCTACTAGAAAGACTGCCTCTCTCTCTCTCTCTCTCTCTCTCTCTCCCTCCCTGTGTGTAACTTACCTTGAGATAAGTGAGATGCTTTGCTTGACAGAGAAACTTTGTGTAGCTGGCGGAAAGCCTTCAGTGTGGAACTTCCTACCGGGGGGGAGGAAAATGAGGGTAAATCTTGCTGCCTAGAGAGTACCATGCAAGACACCTGTTTGCTCAAGGTTTTCCACAATAACCACAAACTGATTGGAAATGCCTCCCCTCAAACCAAAAAAGGTAGGAGTAAGTTGCAGATGTCACAGTAAGTGACTCAGGTGTAGGCAAGTGTTTTCCAGTGAGTAGAGGACCTTGGCCAATGTGTGGAAATGTTAGTCCATAGAGTAGTTTAGTTGAAAAGTGCAGATGTTTTGGTGGTGGTGGTGGTGGTGTTTGTGTGTGTGTGTATGTTAAAAGAATCAATGCACAGTGAGCCAAGTTCTCCACTCTGATATGGGATGGTGTACAAATAGCCTTGACAGCTTTAACTGAGAAACTGCATGATCCCATTACTGTAACCCTTGTCTTTCCTCCCACATCTTCTACCTACTGTTCTATTTCACTTCATTGCAGCATGTCTGATATTGGACTCTAATCCTGCAGTTGCTTGTGCACAAATGTAGTCCCATTAGGCTGCTGATGTGTGTAAATTTATTCACATGCTTATGTGTTTGCAGGTTTAGGGTTTTTACACTGAGGCATGGTGAATTGTATGATTGGGGCTTTAGACTCTAAGCCCTCTGGAGCAGAGACCATGTCTTTTTATCTGTTTTGGATAATACCCACAATTTGGCGTGTTGTAAGAAAATCAAGCATTAATAAATTCCTGCTGTGAAAATATACTCCTATGTTAGTCTTTATATTAGACCAGTTAGATGGAGTTGTTTTGAAGAAATCCCTAATAAAATACGTTTAAAAAGTCATTAGAGACAGATCTAACATGGATTTTAATGGTGTTAGATGTGGTTTTAAAAAATAGAAATTAAGTGGTTTTAAAGTAAAAAATATTGGGAAAGATTATTTAAATTAGAAGAAATTGCCTTTCAATACTCCTGAGCATTTCTGTCTGATTTACAGAAACAAGACAATGCAGAGTTAATGCTTCAAATTGAAATGGACACTCTCTGGATTTACCCTCATCTCGTGTTTCACTGTTTGGAAGGATTTCCTGTCAGGGAGTGAGCTTGTGAACTGTGTCCTGTGATAACTAGGAACAGCAAAAGATCAGGTATCAAGCTGGATTTTCCACCTTCACTCTGAATTTTCCTGCTTTTTGTGGATTTAAGTCACCCTCTTAATGTTACTTTAGCACAGTTTTATGTGGTTGAATAATATTTATACAACATTATTTTCCATTAGTGCTATAATTTTAATTGTTGGTAACCATTTCAGTGTGAAACTGTAACGTGATGCAGAACTGATTTATCCATGTTTAATGTAAGAGTAGACCATGACCCATTTTATTTGCAACGTGGTCAACTGTGGTATTCATAGCAGTTTTTCTGAATATGAGGTCTTTAAGCACATGAAAACACATTCCCATTCAGTAGGATTCGTATAAGACTTTAAGCCCAGCATGGTAAATTGCTTTTAAAAAATTCCATAAATATTAAGCATATTTATGTCATAGCATTAAGGTAGGTTAATTTGAACCTTACTGTATTGTAGTATAAGAGGCATCTTGTTTGCTTTTATTTACTTTCTCAGTAGTAAATGCATTTTGGTTAACCACAATGGCAAACTTAGGTAAGACATTTATGTCAACAAGTCCTTCTTCTCAACAAAGTAACTTTCTTAGTTTCTAGGGCAGCAGACTGGATTCTAAGTAATAAGATGTTTATAAGTCATGTTGTAAATCTGGGACTATAAACACGTCTACTTTTCTATTAAACCTGCTGCTGTGTTTGAGGCACAATAAGCTCTCTTTTAAATTTTATGGTGGCAAGCATGTTGGTTTTCCAGTTTGATTGCTGTTGATTTAGCAGTTGCTAGCACCTCTTGCCAAACTCTTGATCTAAGTCACGCTCCCTGGTGATGTCATAATGCTGCTTAGAATCTAGTAATTGATAGTACCTGCTGGGAGCCAGTAAAAGGTTACTTACATCCCTTGTTTTGTTGTAGACACTTTTGAGAACAACATTAAGAAACGGGTCCATTTTTCATGGCTGACTTCTGATTAGTCACTTTGATAATAGATATAAGAGAAGCAAATACTGTATATATACTGCACAACAAAGATTCAGAACCGGTAAAGGTTAATGGGAACATTTCTTTGCACTTTCTAACATGCTTCTTCCTCACCACTGCCCTCAAAAAGCAGTAACAATGGATTAGGTCCTGGAACTTTACTCATAGTACTCCCGTTGAGTAATCCTCATTCTCTCACACTGTATTCCTTCCACTGAGGCCCATGGAACTACTCAGATGAGTAAGGGCTGGGACTCTTAATTTATAAAATTTGTTCCTAAATATGCTAATACTGGTGTAGTGAACTATTCATAGTTCAGATAGTTATAGTTCGTTTATCTTTGTTCTTTTTTTGGTCCAAGATTATGCCCTCATCATATTAGTTGTTCTGTGCTGGGGAACTCCTATTGACTTCAGCGGGGTTCTATGTAGATGCAGGGATCTACCCAGACAGAGCAGCTTTGCGGATCATGACTTTATATTGAAACATATCTACATTTTAAAACAAATGATACTGATCCAGGCTGCATAATCTGAAAGGTCAGCTGCAATTGCAAAACTGAAAATCAGTGTATCATGGAGAGGACCTGAATTTTGTTGATTATTTTTCTAAAAGCAAACAAGGAACAGTTTATTTCATTAATAGATAGGGTGACCGTATTTCCCTATTCTGAATATGGGACTCCTGGTAAAATTACTTGTATTCAAGTGAGTTCAACAGCAATCAATCAGAACTATGCAATACAGACATTTAAATTAACATCAAGCTGACTGAAGTTCACTGAGCCCCTGTTAAAAAGAAATACTGAGTAGTTGGATTCTTTAATGCTTTAGGGCTCACCTGGGAAGCGGTGACACACACACTCCCATACACCTCTCTCACACAAGGGGATGACCAACCGACCCGACCCTCCGTGCCCGGCACTCTCCACCCTCCATGTCTGGCTGGGCATCTGGGACGGACCCGCATTTTCTGGTACCTGGTGCCACATCTTCCCAAGGCAACCCATGGAGGTGACACGCAGGGTCACATTTCCCCCCCACACACCAAATTTCTGCCAGCGTTCACACTAGAATGTGGCCAGCAGCAGCCTTTTGGCACTGTGTGGGAGAGAAGGGACGGAACTGCTTGCAGCTGCAGGAGAAGAGAAGGGGAGGGGGAAGGGATGACCTGGCCCATGTCTTTGCAGAGGTCATGTCTCCCCTTGTCCCTTCCTGGCCACACAGTGTCGAAAGGCAGCTAAAACCTCCAGGCTGCTGCTTGCCACCGACATAACCCAGACACCACCTGTTCCCTGGCTACAGTGCCGTTAGGAAGGGCTTAAGCCCTAAGGGAACCTGACTGCAGGGGCTTCAGCGAATCCAGCCAGAGAGGTGGCTCAGCAGGGATGGGTGCCTAGGAGACAGAACAGCCCTGCACTCTCGGAACAGGACCCAGGAAGGGTGTGTGTGTGTGTGTGTGAAGAGGGTGCTAAGTCCTTGCCCAGGGAGCTGCTGTGGAGCCTGCAGGTTTGGGGCGGGAACAGGCTGGAAATCATTTCTCCTCTTCCCCTGCCACTCCAGAGCTTAGCTGAGGCATGGAGAGGCTTCCCCGTGCTAGCGCTGTGCGGGGCTTCGGCAAATGCAGGGCTCATCTCCTCCTGGCCAGCGCCCTGAGTCGGAGGGTCTTGGGCTTTCCTGGGGCACTGGCCCAGCCAGAGGCAGTGAGGGTAAGAAGGAGCCTGCCAGCCAGGCTCCTGGTGAGCTGAGCACTCTGACCAGGGGCTGTTTCTCTGCACAGCACCGGGAGTGGGACACACCCCGCGGGGGATGGGATATGGAGGAGCAGCGGGGTGCAAGGGAGGGGCAAAGCAGGGAGAGGACAGCAAGAGGGAGAGTATGTAAAGTGCAGATGGGTGGACAGGAGAGGTGACATTTAACCAGCTGCTGCCTGGCACCTGCTCGCACTCATCAGCCGCTGCAGCACTCAGCCAGTGCTGGCCGGAAACGGGATGAGGGGTGGGGCTCTGCTGGCCTAGAACAGCATGCAGTGGTAGCTGTGCTGATGGACCAGCAGGGGGAGATGGCTGTCCCCACATGCTGCAGCTTTACCTTGCCACCAGCCTTGCACACCCACCCCATCATTGACCACTGTACCCTGTCCACTCACTGCTGGTGGGTGGGCATCTGGTGAGCAGGGTTTTGGCCAGCAGCGGGATATGCCAGTACTGATGGGGGGAAACAGTCAGTGGTGATACCTGATGTTCAAAGAAGTATTTCTGAATCCCTCTGTAACTCTGAGTTGTCCGTGAAGACAATTACAAAGGGTCACATCGTTTCTTTTGGGGGGAAACCCAGCTGGAAGGTGTTAGGGGCAAAATCCTAAAGTTTCTGTTTGTATTATCATTGTTTATTGTATTTGGCATCCATGTCATAATCCAAAATGGAGTATTGGTCATGTGACCCAAGGGTTAGCTAGAATGCTTCCCGCCCTTTTGAGCGGTCAGTAGTGGTACAGTGGTAAACAAGTACCAGCTCAAACCAGTTATGTGTGGGAATTCTGTAGGGTTTCCCACCTTAGAATCTTTATAAGGCTGGCAGTTACCTCAGCTAGGAGCTGTTGCTGCCCATCCTAGAGGCTGGTGTGCGCGTCTTGCTCCAACAGACTGCCTAGACTCCAGACCAGTTACCCGCCACAGACCCAGCCATTATCATCTGCCTTCAGACGCCGCGCTGCTGTCATCACGGAAACCTGGCTTGGTGTCATCAGGGAAGAACAGACCAACGAGGGATCACCCCAGTATTCCTCTCTCGAGGCTCTAGACGAGCTAAGAGATAGAGGTCCTGAGCAACCCACAGAAGGGTGATTATATGTGTGTCATACTGACCTTGTACCCCATCTAGTATTGATTTGGGTGCTGGCTTCACGCCACGCGTTCACTAGGTTACTGTACCTGTAGAAGAATAAGTTTCAGTTAATGTTTACTCGCTTTCCTGCCCCCACTTTGTATACATCTCCCCAAATCAACATTTTCTGTTTGGTTTACATATGTCTGTCTTCACTCATATAATGATCCATCATAGGATGGGGGAGAGAAATTACATGGTAGAGGGTGATAGCCAACCAGATGATAGATGCTGGTCTCACAGTAAAGGACTGAGAGCTCATTTATTGTTAGGGGGCTCCTTGCTGCCTTATCCATTCTAGTTCTTGTACCTAACAAAGGAACCAGAGAGGAGCATAAGCTATTGAGTTTTCATAGCAGAATTGTCCTAAGATAATTTTTTAAGGATGAGGAGTCGGGGGAAGGGCTTGTGAGGTTCTTCCACTCCTGGAGTAAGCAAGAAGTTCAGAGCTGAGGTACTTGTGGGAGATCCATGTGTAGCTTTGTGCCTCCATACAATCTCCAAGAACCTTTCTTCCAGCTCTGGGCTCCCTGGCAGCATGGCTACCTTTGAAAGAATAAATGTCTTTGAGCCAAATCATTCAGGGGCTTTCCTGCCTGCTGCTGCCCCTAGAACTCTCCCTATAAAGGGCACTTGCACAGTTTAGAAGGGGTTCCATTGAATCTGAAGCTGCATTATACCCTGTTGGACTGGTCATGGGATGGTAGCATTCCTCCTCCACCTCCCAGCCAGGCCCTATTCTTATGGTTTGGACAAAAAGGGATGGTGCTAAGATGTAAAGTGATGGTCCACACCCTTCCACTTGATCAACAGGATCTCTGTGTGCAGAAATTCTTCTTTACGCATGGATTTGAGAAACAAATTGGATGAGCATTAGGATACCCGTGAATCCCTACCACCTGTCCTGGCCCTCCCTTACAGGCAGAGTATGCTATCACCCAGGGGTTCTAAAAACAATTTTTTTGGTGGCCTCAGAGAGTGGCCACCAACTCTTGCTGGTGGCCAGTCTGACTATTTTTCCTAAAATATTTAATTAACTTTAGGAAAAACAAATAAATATGCACCAAATCATGGTAATTTATGTAGGGTTTTGTTTGCGGACTCAGTAACAAAAATAACGTACACTTGTCTCTATTCTTTACTGGACTTAATCAGAATAGAAACACAAATAAGGTGCTTTTCACATTCTTGTCTTTTTTGTTGTTGTTGTTTCTTTTGCTTTTTCGGTTGTTTTTCTTTTAGATTTGCTAGCTAGTAAGTCTGCTGCTGTGAAAAGTGATAGATAGTATGTTAATATCACTTTTCACAGCCTCCCAGCTAGCTACTAAGTTTGCCGTAAAAAGTGATATTAACAAACGTACAAATATCACTTTTCATCGCAGATTTACTCAGCCATGGAAAGCCCAAGGACAAATTAAGCCCTGGATGGGGAGGTGGATAAGGAGGCATCAGGGGCCAGGTATGATGTAGGTTGGTGAGTCCAGGAGATGGAGCCCTGCAGCTGGAGCCTGCTGCCTGCCACCCCAGGGTGGAAGTCTGACCCCACTGTCTCTAGGAAGGTGTGGAACTCTGTGTCTGCCTGTGCCTCCAGTGTTTGTGTTTCCAGAGAGGGAGCAGGGCTCAACCCCTGTTGGCAACCCTGGGAGAAGGGCCACTGCTTTGCCTCCTCAATCACTGCCCAGGAGGCAGTGACTGGAGGAAAGGCCCCCGGTGGCCAAATTTGAAAAATGCTGACTTCGGGTACAGAATAGAGGGGCAGCAAACATAAACAAAACTGGGAAGAAAAATAAACCCTCTGACAGATGTAGTTTTCTCCTTTTCTCCCTGGACGGCCCTCTGAGCAGACAATACCCAAGCCCTCTCCCCCACACTCCCTCATCATCAGCTTCCTGCTAGTTTCCCCTAACTCCCAGCAAAGGCTCCAAAAGAATCTATGTTATCCTGCAGAAGAAACTCCTTCCTCATAAGTACACGTGGATACATGAGCTGCTGGAAGTCACTAGATGTGAGCATGTGAATGACTTTGAGGGGCAGGGCCGTCCTTAGCCATAGGCAGAATAGGCAGCCGCCTAGGGCACCACTAGGTCTCGGGGCACCGCTCTGCTGGGAGCCCGGACAGACGGGAAGCAGTGGAGCATGTAAGAGCAGACCTGCTGGGTCCTAGAGAGAGCCGAATGCAGCACAGTCTGAGGGAGGGGATTGGCTGGTGGTGTCTCTGGGAAGGGGTGGGGGAAGGAAATCACCTGTGAGTGTGACTCTTTCCCCTGGCGTGAGTTGAGGCAGGCTCGGCGGCTCTGGCAGTATCCTTTGTTGTCCCCTATAACATCCATTCTTCTCCCCTCTGCCCCACAGATCATCCCCCTTTCTCCCTCCCCCCCATGGAGCGCCCCTCTCTTCCCCTTCCCCTCCATCAGGGCTGGGTTGGTGAGGTGCTGGAGGGGAGGGGAGGCTGGATGGCTGCCTGCTGAGGAATGAAAGTGAAAGTACTCACTTCCCGGGCAGGCAGCCAGGATTGGAATGGTTGCACAGGGCTGGGCTGGGGATAGCCAGATAGCATGTGAAAAAAATCAGGACAGAGGGTTGGGGTAGGGTGAGCAGATGTCCCACTTTTATAGGGCCAGTCCCAGTTTTGGGTTTTTTTTCTTATATGGGCTCCTATTCTCCCCCACCCCACCCTGATTTTTCACACTTGCTGTCTGGTCACCCTAGATAGGGGTAATTGGTGCCTATATAAGACAAAGCCCCAAATATCAGGACTGGCCCTATAAAATCAGGACATCTGGATCTGATCACCCTAGCTGGGGAGCGCATCTCTCCCCTGGGCTGGCAGTGATCCATCTCATCCGGGGGAAACTGCACAGGGCAGGATGAGCTGCTGTGGCTCCATGGGTGCCCCGTCTCTGAGATCAGATGCTGTGCTAACTTCACCATGGTCCGTTGGGCTGGCGGTGGTGGCCCATTGGCATGTGATGCGGACTGAGGTTTGCTGCTTCTGTTGCCACTCTGCAGCCCCAAAGAGGTGGATTTTGGGTTCCTACAGTTTTCCACCATATCTCCTCCTCTACTGGCAGCTATTGGAGCCAGCAGGGTGGGGTGTAGCCAAGCATTGAAGCAGTACTGTGTTGCCATTTAAGGTGTCATTTAACAACTTTTTTGCCAAAAATGCTTGCTAATAATCCTGAATTCAATTTCAATATTTTTTTAAAAAAAACATCAATATCTTAGCCCAAACCAGAAAAATTAAGTTGTTGACAATTATTTGTGACAAGTTTGGTCTGGGGAAGGGAGTGGACCAGTTTTCCAACAGAGAAATAAAAAATGTTGACTGACTTTCCTGTAGCCCTGTTACTGTTAAAATAGAGCCCTCCAACAATGTAAATATGCTCATCTCCTTACTAATGTATAGAGCAGGGGTCGGCAACCTATGGCACACATTGCCAAAGGTGGGCACGCGAGGTGATTTTTGATGGCATGCAGCGGCGAGCTGGGCGGCTTAGCCCACCATTGGCCTGGGAGTTCTGGGCTGCTGCACCCGATTGGCACCCAAGGGTCCCGGCTGCCCGCCCCACCCAGCACCCACTGCTGGCCTGGTGACCCCCAAGGAACCCCAGGCTGGCAGCGGCTGAGCAGGCCGGAGGCTGAGACCCGGCTGAGCCACTCAATCCCACTGTCGGCCTGGGTTCCATCACTCAGCTGGCAGAGGGCTGACGGGACTAAATTCAACAAAATAGGAAAACAGAGAGCAACTAATGACAAAGTGTAAGAGCCTGAGCATGGTCCCCAACCTTTTCGTCTAGTGGGCGTCACATGAAGGACCGTGGTGGCAGACAAGCATCCGCCGAAATTCGGCATTGTTTCGGTGCATTTCGGCAGATGTCATTCCTCCTCCCAGCCAGTACATGGGTGCACTGAGAGGCCCCTGTGGGCACCGGCGTTGGGGACCCTGACCTAAAGAGCCTCCTGAAGCACAGTGATCATTTTGATTTAAATGACTTGAACTGTACGAAAATTGAGTTGTTGCCACATGCAAAATCGCATATGATGGACATTGTACATGTTTATCATAACCAGCAAACTTGACATATATCCTAATGTGTACATTTGCCACTCGTATTCTACTAACAATTCTGTAACAGTAGCAATCAGGAGAAGGAGTTTTTCAAAACTAAAGCTCATTAAAACAACTATCTCCCACTCTACAATGAGTCAGGAACACTTGACTGGTCTTGCTGTTCTGCGAAACCGTCGATAACAAGACAATTCACTTACGTGCTTTGTCATACGATGGACATTATTACTGGATTTTGCCGGCCAAAAAAAAGTCCAGAAAAGTTGCTTTTAGTTAAAAAACTTATCCTTGTTTCAATAACTCTTCTAAATAGAAAGATTCCAATTAAATGGTTGACAATTAAAAAAAAATATTATTTGCATCAATCTGTACAAGTATCAGAATTTTTCTATAAGTGCTACTTTTTATGCTATAGTCCCATCAACATTACAGGTGTCTTAATTAAGTTAAACTGTTTTAAACAACATGCAATTGTGGCAAAAGTTTTCAGTATGTAAGCTTATTTTGTGTTCTAAGAAGCAAAGACAGGCACAGGGGCACTTCAAGTTTAATTAATCTACCTTAGGGCATCATAAATCCTAAGGACGGCCCTGTTGAGGGGGCAGCAAGTTGGATGAGTAGCTATCAGTTTGGAGGGTTAACGATTAGTGGTTGGAAAGGGTAAGGCCTCTCTCTAAGACTAGGATTTTAAAAATCTAAGCTAGAACTAGGTTTATATTCGTCGTGTTAACTTGTGCTAAGAGTACAACTGCTTTGTCTTACTAGGAGTTTAGGAGTGTTAGTGAGGTACCACCTCTATCTAATTAAAATCAATTGAATCAAAAACCTTTAAATCCTAGTTCTAGATAAAAAGCATAAATTGTTTGGGGTTCTGGAGTGTGAAATACGGAAAATAGGAATGGACTGATGTGGTAAGATGGCAAGACTGACAACCATCGCAGGGAATGGGAAGCAGTGGGATGTGAGGAGAAGAAAAGCGCTGCGACAGAAGTTATCGTCTATACAAGAAAGTAAGGAGAAAGAAAAGATGGGGAAAAAAGATAACAGAAGAAGTGCAGCCGATTGAAGAAAATGTTGTTTGGCAAAACTTAAGGCCAAATCTCCAGTGCAAAGCACTAATAGATAATGCTTGTAAAACAACGTAACCCATTAGGGGAAATGGACATAGAATTTTTTAAAGCACATCAATTTTCAAAACATTTTCTTGTGTTCTCTGCCAGGGGAATGAGGGAGATTAAATATAGGTGGGGGTCTCTGTGTTTGTTGCAAGTTTCCACCTGTCGCCCTATGAAATACAAGAAAATCCCCAAATGGTTACTCCTCTATTTTTGTATCAAAGAAGGGTAGCCATGTTTGTCTGGATCTGTAAAAGCAGCAAAGAATCCTGTGGCACCTTATAGACTAACAGACGTTTTGGAGCATGAGCTTTCGTGGGTGAATACCCACTTCGTCAGATGCATGTGACTTTCTATTTTTGGATGCTTTAATAGGCAGGAAAATGCATATTTTTAAACCACTAGATATTTTTAGTTTATTCAGATGTGCTGCAAACCCTAACCATTAATGTATATTTATTTCCTGCAAATATAAATAAATAATGTTATGGCTGATTCTACAGTCTTAAGTGAATGGGCATTTTACCCAAGGGCTTGTCTGCACTTGAAGAGCTACAGGGCACAGCTTCAGTGCTGTAGCAGCGCTGCTGTAGCGGTGCGCTACTCACTACGGCAACACGAGGGGTGTTGCCGTAGTTAATGCAAATCCATGGGTGACAAAGGTAGGTTGATTTAACTTTTGAGTGTAGACCTGGCCTCAGTCAGAACTGCAAGACTGGGTCCTCCATTTTTTTTAATGGCTAAATTCTGTAGTCTCTACTCAGACAAAAGTGTACTCACTTCAGCGTGAGTTTTGCTGAAGTCAAGAACTGTAGGATTTGGCATTACAGAGCTTATATTTTATATTGGTGTGTCTATTTTTTAACACTGTGCATACAGGCAAACTATGCTACACAAATTTAACAAGACCAGAAGCTGCACAGAGGACAACAAATTTGTCCACACCTCACTGCACACAAAACAATGTCAGTCAAATGGCCTCTACCTCAGCAGTTCTCAAAGTGAGTCACCACCCCATTTTAATGAGGTCACCTGGCTGGCATTAGACTTGCTGGGACCTGGGGTTGAAGCCTGAGTCCCATGGCGCGGGGCCAAAGCCAAAGCCCGAGGGCTTCAGCCCTGGGCGGCTGGGCTCAGGTTACAGGCTCCCAACCTGGCGCTGAAGCTCTTTGGCCTCCCCTCCCAGGGTGGCAGGGTTTGGGCAGGCTCAGGCATCGGTCCTGCATCCTGGAGTCATGTAGTCATTTTTGTTGTCAAAAGGGAGTCACGGTAAAATGAAGTTTGAGAACCCCTGTACCTCGTCCCTTTCACCTCCCTAGGTCCTCCTTCCGATGACAGAGACATCTTCATAAATCTACTGGAAATCATAGAAATTAAGGTCAAGATAGAAGTAGCCTATTAAGACAGCTGATCCAGTCCTCATTGCCATTATTTCATAGATTCCAAGGCCAGAAGAGACTATTGTGATTAGCTAGTCTGATCTTCTGCACAACACAGGCCTCAGAAATTCTCCAAAATAATCCCTATCTTTTAGAAAAACGTCCAGTCTGATTTAAAATGAGTCAGTGATGGAGAATTCACTCTGACCCTTGGTAAATTGTTCCAGTGGCTAGTACGTATGCTCACTGCTAAAAATGTACATCTTATTTCCAGTCTGAATTTATCAAGTTTCAACTTCCATGTTATATCTTTGTTTGTAAGATGGAATAGCCTATTACCAAATATTTGTTCCCCTGTAAGTACTTATCAACTGTGATCAAGTCTCCCCCTTAACCTTCTATTTGTTAAGCTAAATAAATTTGAGCTCCCTGATTCTAACACTAAAGGCATGTTCTCTAATGATTTTATCATTCTCATGGCTCTTTTTTGAACCCTCTCCAATTTATCAACATTCTTTTTGAATTGTGGATACCGGAACAGGACATAGGATTCCAGCAACGGTCACATCAGTTCCAAATTCAGAGGTAAAATAATCTCTCTACTCCTACTCAAGATCCCCCGTTTATGCATCCAAGGATCACATTGGCCTTTTTGGCCACAGCATCACACTGGGAGCTCGTGTTCAGCTGATTATCCACCACAACCCCCAAATCTTTTTCAGAATCACTGTTTCCCAGAACAGAGTACCTCATCCTGTAAGTATGGCCTTTATTCTTTGTTCCTAGATGTATACATTTACAGTTAGCCATATTAAAACACATACTGTGTGCTTTTTAAACACAGCTAAATGTAAATGTATACAGTATTTGTGTCTATTCCACTCCATAGCCCCTAACTGTATTCCCTTATATTCCACTAAATAATGCATACAATTCCTCATCCTTCTTGGCATTTATACCCTTGAATAAAGCCCTTTAAGATAATTAACATTTCGTTTCATGTGTCTCTTAGCTGAGTACATGTTTATCTCTTTTAATCTTTCATCATAAATCCATCCCCTTAATAGTTTTTATTGCTCTTCTCTGAATGCTCTCCAGTTTGGCAATATCATTCTCGTAATGAGGTGCTTAGAAATAACTGTAATTTTAGATGTGGTCTTACCAGAGAAGGATTTTCATCTTTATTCTCTATGACTTGATGTCTCCCCAGTCCATAATTAAATTGGCCTTTCTTGCTACCATATCACACTGCAAAGTTATGTCAAATTTCCTATCCTCTGTCACCCCATACCTCTTTCAGCATTGCTGTTTTCCACATCTCTCTCACTCTCTCTCTCTTTCTTCCCCCATCGTTAATATCAGTTTGAGAGTATTTCCTCCCAGATTTGTTTAGCTTGAGGTGTTGCAATTAGACAGGAAGAGTGGTCCAGTAGTTAGGTCATTAGCCTATGATATAGGAGACCTGGATTCAAGTTCCTACTTTGCTACAGATTTCTAATGTGAATGGGCAAATCACTTAAACTCTCTGTGCCTTAGCTCCCCATCTGTAAAATGGGGATAATGATACTTCCCTACCTCACATAGGTGCTGTGAGGCTAAACCCATTAAAAGTATGAGTCACGCAAATATTATTGTGATCGGGGCCATATAAGTATCACAGATAGATAAAACCTCATGTTTTCTGCCTACGTCTCTAACCTCATGGAAGCTCCAGTATTATTTATCTGTTCTCAGTGGTGTTCACAGCACTCCTCATTTTATCTGGGAATTTCATTAACATGTTACTTATACTCCTTATTACCAGCTGAGTATGTGGATAGCCTTTGGATGAGATGACTGTCCATGATGGTGCAAAAATTGAAACACATTAACAAAAGAAAACCAGTCAGCCACGAAACTTCCCATATCTCTGAGTAAAACGTGAACCTCTAGCTTTAGCTCCTGAAGAGCCTATATTCAAACTGTTCTAGAACTCCTTCAGCTAGTGACCATTGATTCATGTCGGGTGCACAGCAGCAAATTACCCACATTGTCTCGGTTCTTGCTGATGGCTTACTGCTACACTCATGAGTCTCGGAATTCGCTGTAAGTGGGCAGGCTGGTTCTTAATAGCAGCCATTGCTAGGAGCAACTGGTGGTTTTAGTTTATAGACTTCCTTTGGATCAAGCTGAAAAGAGGAAGCGACTGATATTTCCTCATCAGGTAAATCCATATCTGTATAGCTATGAGCTGACATAGTGCTTGGGGGAAGCCAACAAATAGAATTGCCAGGTCCCAGAATTCAAAAATTATGAATCAATCCCCAGAAAACCATAAAATTGTCCAAAGCAGCATGAGATTTTTGTAAGAATTTCTTTCTGGTTTATGTATTTTTTACGCTTGGGTCATATTTTCAAGCTTTTCTCTGCAACCATGAGGGCTAAAACCTTACTTTGTCAATGACAGCTCAGATTCTCATGTATTTACTTGACCCCATGAGTTAGTGCTTTGAGAAACATCAAAACTTTTACTAAAATCATAAGAGGGGAAAACACTGAACTAAACTAAGGGCATGTCTACATTTACCATGAATCGATCGCCAATTGCTCTCCTGTCAGCTCTGGTACTCCACCAGAACAAGAAGCATAAGGTAAGTTGACGGGAGAGTTTCTCCTGTCAACCTAGTGCGGTGTAGACACCGCAATAAGTCGACCAAAGCTATGTTGACTCCAACTACGTTATTCATGTAGCCGCAGTTGCGTAACTTAGGTCAACTTAACCCCATAGTGTAGACCCAACTAATGTGTTTACTTTTTCACTGGGAAATGCTAATTCCCTCATCCAACATTAGCACAGTTGCACTGTACTATCCAGATATCTATTCAACCCCTTAGATATGTAAAAGAATACAAAAGGATGATCATTGTTCTGTGCTGAAGAAAGGTCATGATTTTTCACTCAAATATAGGAACCAGCTTATTCACTGTTCAAAATTATGCACCAGTGTCTTTAAGAAATAATTCTTAGTGTACAGGCTGTTTGCCAGTGGTTCATTATGAATATTTGAAACTTAAGGTCCGTGGTGTTTTGGCTAGTTACAGAATCGCATAGTATTCTGTCAGTTCAGAGATTGGATAATTCATATAATTAACCAGCAATGGTATGAATTTTGAATGGCATATTTAAATGTTAAATATACAATTAAAAATTGTCTTTGGTCATGCCATTCAAAATTTGCTTTTAATTAATATTTGCAAAGTCAAATTTAAACTTTGCCTTTTTTTAGTATTTATGTTAATAAATCTCAGCTGTATGACTATAGTAATGCCAACCCAAAAGTTCAAAAGTCATCAGTCACACCACCAAAAATCATGAGATTGGCTTAAACATTATGACATTTTCAAAAAGATTAAATCATATTTTCTGGCCCGTCTTCTGATTTTGGAACTACTACTACTGCCTGAGTGGCAATTATGATGCTGCTAATGTAAAGGGAGAGATGATTTTCGCTGCTGGGGTGAGTCTCACTAGAGGACTGTAGAAGGGTGGGACCGGAGCTCAACCCTCCCTGAGGAGCGGAGGGGAGCTATACCGGCTCGCCACACGCTGTCGGCCCGGTCCCTTGGCTTCAGGGTTGAGGCAAAACGCCGAGTCGCTGGGGAGTTCGGGCCTTCCTCTGCAAGGCTGAACAGCAATAGTCTGGCTTCCCAGAGTTAATAAGCTCAGGCCCTCAGGCAGGGCTGAGCAGCAATCAGTGAGTGTATAAGCCGGGCCCTGGAGTGGGGCGGGGCCCCAAGCAGTTCAAGCTCAGGCCTCTTAGCTGGGCTGAGCAAACACAGTGGCGGCTTGTACAGCCCAAGCCCAGGCTCTGGGCGGGGCAACAAACAGAGCTATGAGTCAGGCCCTCAGGCAGGGGCTGAACGGCAAGGTAACTGGTACAAAAGGTCTCCTCTGCCCAGGGGGGAGGGGGAGTCTGCCACCCTTGGAAGGGTGGCAGGGGGGACGCAGGCCCTCCCACTCCACTGCGTCCTAGCCCGGAGCCCTAGCAGCAGCATGGATCCGCTGCAGTCAGTGGGAGTCCTGGCCGCAACACACTGACATAGGCTCAGGTATATCTACAGTCTGACTGGGGTTGGCTACCCCTGGGCCACTTCCAATCTCCCCCTCACTGGGTACCTGCCATCCACCGGCGCCATCCGGTGGGTCCCAGACCATGGGCTCCTCAGGATACCAGGCATCGGGAAGTCCAGGCCATTCCTCTGTGTACCAGGCATGGGGAAGCTCAGGCAGCTCCTCTAGATGCTAGGAGTCGGGAAGCTCAGGCAGCTCCTCCGGGTACCAGGCACAGGGCAGGGCAGGGCAGGGCAGGGCAGGGCAGGGCAGGGCTCCTCCAGGTACCGGGCACAGGGCAGGCTGGGCCCAGCAGGAGCTCAGGCACCAACATCTGTCCTCTCCAACCAACTGAGAGCCAGGGATGGGCTTTTATACTTCCTGTCCCGCCCCTTGACTTTCAGGGGGCGGGGACAGGCGGTGATGGCTCCGCCCCCTGCTGTGCCTGTTCTGGCTTGTCCCTCTTAGGCGTGGCGGGGAGTGAGGCCTCCTCGCTACAAGGACCCACCAAGATAAGGGCCTCGTTGTAAATATTGTACAAATGTAATAAGTGTATTGCCAATACCATGCATTCAAAAATCATGACTCAGGACCACCAAAATTATGAGATTGAATTAAAATCCTGCGATGTTAAAATAAAGTAAATTTGATGTGTTTTTTGCATGCCCCCCCTCCATCTCTAGGGGACATTCTAGTCCCTTTCAAACTTATTTTTGCAATCAAGGGCTAGACACTTACCTTTTTTTTTTTTTTTTTTTAACGAAAGCTGAATTTATAATGCTTGACCCTCCAGGCAGATAGCTTAAGAAGAACACCCAAATAGTGTGAACTTGTTGATAAAAATGAAAGAGTTGGTAACACCATAGTAAAGTGACTGTTCTGCTTCAGAAGAGCTTTACAATATTGCACCAAGCAATTGAATTGATGAATTCGTGATTTGAAGGCTGGAGACTCATCTAACAGAGGGACTACCCACACATCAAGCTTAACCCTGGGCAGAACTGTAGACAAACTGTTGACCTAACAAGGTTAAAATCCCCCTATAGCTCATAACCCCAGTTTGGCTGGGTGAGGACAACCCAGTTCTCCCATAATGCCCGGTTTCCACCTTTTCTAAGAATAGGAGTAGCTTTTTACAAAGAATGTTTTATTTAAGGTAAAGTTCTGAACTCTGAGTTCACCACAGCGGGGGGTCTGTCTTTTCTCTGCGATACGAAAGGCAAAATCCCCGCCCAACCCCCCCCCCGCCCACTAAATCTTCCACACCTGAGTCTTAAAAGGACAGCTCCTTCTAACCAAATGCAGATAATAAAAATGCAACAGTAAAATATTAGCACAGAACCAAATTCACTTCTAAGTATAATATTTTTCCAATGTAAAATAATTCCAGCAATCACAGCTTTTATACTTATAGGTATTTTTTATCTCTATATGGCTAATCAACAAATTTTGAGCCCACAACCCTTTTCACATAAATCAGTCTCTGCGCCAGATGACTGGGGGGTCAGCTAATGTAATACTGATTTTTTCAAAAGGCGGCTCCAGAGGTGATCCTGGCAATTGCAGGCCAGTGAACCTAACTTCAGTATCAGGCAAATTGGTTGAAATTATAATGAAGGACAGAATTATCAGACACATAGATGAGCACATTACACTGGGGAAGAGTCAACATGGTTTTGTAAAGGGAAGTCATGCCTCACCAATCTATAAGAATTCTTTGAGGGAGTCCAAAGCATGTGGACAAGGTGATATAGACTACTTGGATGTTTAGAAAGCCTTTGATGAGTTCCCTCACCAAAGGCTCATAAGCAAACTAAGCAGTTGTGAGTTAAGAGGAAAGATCTTCTTATGGATTAGTAACTGGTTAAAAGATAAGAAACAAGGGTAGGAATAAAGAGTCAGTTTTCAAAATGCAGAGCACCAAATAGTGGGGTCCTCCAAAGAGCTATACGGGGACTAGTGCAGTTGAATATATTCATAAATAACCTGGAAAAAGAGTGGACAGCAAAGTAGCAAAGTTTGCAGGCAATACAAAATTACTCATGAAAGTCAAGTCCAAAGCTGACTGCAAAGAATTACAAAGGGATCTCACAAAACTGGGTGACTGAGACAAAATACAAGATGAAATGCAGTGCTGATAAGTGCAAAGTAAAATACGCTGGAAAACATAATCCCAACTATACATACAAAATGATGTGGTCTAAATTAGCTGGAACCACTCCAGAAAGAGATCTTGGCATCATCCTGGCTAATTCTCTGAAAACATCTGGTCAATGTGCAGTGGCAGTCCAAAAAGCTAACACAATGTTAGGAACCATTAGGAAAGGGATAGATAAGACAGTAAATATCATGTCACTATGTAAATCCATGGTATGCCCCCACCTTGAATACTGCATGAAGTTCTGGTAGCCCCAACTCAAAAAGATATTAGAATGAAAAAGGTGCAGAAAAGGGCAACAAAAATGATTAGGGGTAAGGAACAGCTTCCCTATGAGGAGAGATTAAAAAGACGAGGGTAGTTCAGTTTAAACAAAGAGATGACTAAGGGGGATATGATAGAGGTCTATAAAATCATGAAAGGTATGGAGAAAGTGAATAGGAAAGTGTTGTTGTTTACCCCTCCACATAATACAAGAATTAGGGGTCACTTGATTAAATTAATAGGCAGCAGGTTAAAACAAAAAAAAAAAAATTTCTTCACACAACTCACAGTCAACCCGTGGATCTTATTGCCAAGGGATGCTGGGAAGGTCAAAACGACAACTGAGTTCAAATAATTAGATATGTTCATGGAGGACCATCCATGGTTACTAGCCAAGATGGTCAGGGATGCAACCCAGTGCTCTGGGTGTCCCTAAACTGAAAATGCCAGAACTGGTAGTGGATGATGATATGGATAGCTCAAAATTGCCATGTTCTGTTCATTTTCTCTGAAGCATCTGGCACTGGCAGCTGTCAGAAGATAGGATACTGGACTATATAGACCATTGGTCTGATCCAGTATTGCCATTGTTATGTTCCACTTCAGCTATAGAAATAATATTTGGGAAGAGAGGAAAGCAATGCTATTGTTTTCTATGTGGCCCATCCCATCTAGGGAGGCACAACACATACATTGCTAGTAGGTTACACAAGTTTCAGCGAGACAGCAGAGGAATGCTGGGCATCTGGTTTCTTTGTTTCTCTTCCCGGCTTTGGGAGCAGATTGTGAGCTAAAGAATCAGCTCTCTTAACCTGGAAGTAGTAGCACAGTCCTAAATCTATATATTGCAGTGCAGTGGATACATGCATCTGATTTGCCATATTTTTTTCTTAAAGACTGAGTGGCAAGTGGAGGTGTATTGGTTATGTTATATTAAAATCCTGCCTTCTATTCACAGTTTGGACAGTCGTGACCTTGTGCAAGTTCTTGGCTGTGGGAAATTGGTGAATGATAGTTAACCTTGAAATATGAGAACTCGGCTCACAGGATTGTGATGGGCAGAAATATTAATGGCAGAAAGTTGAGGTCCATGACAAGAAATCAGCCTCCAGATACGCAGATTACTGCACCTTCTCTTATGTTACAGAGCATCGTCTCATGAGCCCCCTGACTGGTTTATCTTCCAAACATTGCCTGAAGGCTGCAACTGTTCACATTATCACAAAACTATCTACAGCAGGAGACAAAATTGTGGTGTTTGCATTAAAATTTGTGAGAACTGGCAACATGGAGAATATTTGTAGAAAATGAATACAAAAGGAACTTGAACCCAGTTAAAAACAAGTTTGTTAAAAATTCTAATGAACTTTTGTAGAAATTTCAGCTACAGGTAGAAGAGTCCATGCCCCCTTTACCAAATCTTCTGGACCATCTAATCATCTAACAGCTGTTAACGTATATGTGTATGAGCAGTACTATACTATAAAAATACAGTTTGTATTGTACTGCATAGATTATTGATGTCTGAATGTACTTGCTTGAAAATAGTCCCTGGCAGTTTTTTAAAAAATCATACCTATTTTAAGACACTCTAAGGCAGAATAGAAACTATTACGTTCACATGTATATTCTTCTCTATAGAGAAAAGAACAATGAAATACAGTAAAACCCATTTATCGGGAATGTGGTAGGAAAAATGCTTATAGCTACATTTTAAAGTGGCAATGTTGTGCAGGAGGTCGGGCTAGATGACCATAATGGTCCCTTCTGACCTTAAACTCCATGAACTAATGAAATTGATATTCCAAATTACTTTAGTGCATTTGCATGTCTCTTAGCGGGTTAGATCTTGAAACACTGACTCACTTTTCACTCAGGCTATGGCTACACTACACAGCTTCCAGCTGCGCAGCAGCAGTGCTGCTAGTGGAGATGCTCTATGCCAACAGGAGAAAGCTCTCCTATCAGCTTAAATGCTCCAGCCCCAGCGAGCATTGGCAGAGCTGCTCCCACCAACATAGTGCTGTCCACATCAGCACTTAAGTCAGTATAACTTATGTTGCTCAGTGAGTGGCTTATTCCCTCCCCTGAGCAACATAATTTATACCAACATAAGCTGTAGTGTGTACAGTTTTCATTCAGGCAAGACATCCCTTAACTTTAAGGGATGGCTTGTCTGAGTCAGGACTGAGAAAAAAATGACTATGTCTACACGACAGGTAGAGATGTGGCACTGCAGATGTGCTGCTGTAGTGCCACAGTAGAAATATTTGCTATAGCAACGGACGAGGTTTTTCCATTGCTGCAGTTAATCCATCTCCTTGTGAGGCGGTAGCTAGGTTGACCTAGCCATATCTATTCTAAGGTTTAGGTTGGCTTAACTACACCTCTCAGGGGTGTAAATCTGTCACCTAAGTTTCAGGTGTAGACCAGGTCTAAGGGCCTCAGGACTTGGCCCTTGATGAAGTTCTGCTCTAGTATTTTTGGGTTCCATTGTGCTACTAATCCTGGTCGAATGCAGTAATTATCATATACCACATAGGTGTAAAGTGTGTGACAAAGTTCCTCCTCTACCTTGGTGGGTCCTGTGCTTATTGGCAGATTTGTTCACCTCAGTGATCTTCCCCTCTTGTGGAACCCACAGTCTGGGTCAGCTCCTCCTGAGTCTGATCAGGAGTTGGGAGGTTTGGGGGGAACCTGGGCCCGCCCTCTACTC
>NC_133774.1:24515359-24614135 GCF_003597395.2 Chelonoidis abingdonii
GCTCCTTGCCTTCTTGCTCCCAGCTCCTCACACACACTCCTTCTCCTCTGGCTCCTTCCTGCCTGATTGGAGTGAGCTCCTTTTTAAACCCAGGTGCCCTGATTAGCCTGCCTTGATTGACTGCAGGTGTTCTAATTAAAGTAGCTATCTCTGCTGCCTTCTAGAAAGATCTTAATTGGCTCCAGGTGCCTTGATTAACCTGGAGCAACTGCCATTTCATTACCAAGGTACTAGGGATTTGTTTAGCCTGGAGCTAACATACCTGTTTCTCAGTACTTTACTGTAGCCATCTGGCCTTGCCCCATCACAAGTGCTACATTCCAATAAGATTGTCTTCCTCTTCTCTTTTGCTCTGGCAGAACAATGCAGGAGAGAAGTTGCCACCACTATAAGCGGGGAGGAGCAAGCAGATGTTTCTGCCTCTCAGGGTGTGTCTATGCTGCAAAAACAGATACATTCTTTATTCAGGTTAGCTAGCTTGAATTAGCTAACTTAGGTTAAAACAGCAGTGAAGACTTACTTGGTTTTAAAATTGGGTTAGCAACTTAAGCTCAAGCCTATATGGCAGCCTGGGGAACTCAAGCTGGTAACCTGAATTAAAAGCTGAGTTGATGTTTCTTCAGTGCTATTTTAACCTGTTAGCTAATACAGGTTAGCTAACCCCTAAGAACACACAATGTTTTTTTCCTTTTTGCAATGTATACATACCTGTAGGGTTGCTGTAGATGCTCTCAATAAGGAGGGAAATATGTCTTTCTATTCCCCTCAGAGCTGGCAGTGCCCTTTGCAACTGCAGAGACTGAACAAAGCCCATGCTCCCTCTCCAATGTAAAATGAGGAAGAGCTTTTCAGGGCCCTCTTCTATTACCACTTCATGCCTCCATTTTCCCCATCTGTAAAATGAGAATGATCATACTTCCCTCCCTTGCAGGCATGTTATGACATTTAATTCCTGAATGCTTTGTGAGCCATAGGAATGCTTATAAACATCAACTAATAAATAAGAGACTGCAGCTATGCAACAGTTCAGGGAAGTTTCCTTAATATAAGCATAGCAATATGCTCCTGTGGTTTTTTGAACATGTCTACATGCTTATAAGATGACTGTATCTGTCAGTACTTCTTCCCAATAATCCTTCACTGGCACAGTGGAACAATATGTCCATTTGCTTAGAAATTAAGCTGGTAAATGTCAAAGAATAAGAGGTTTACCTGTCTGAACTAATCCCAGTTTTGACACCTGGCATTGGGCGTTGCTGCATTTGGAAACATCACAAATGGTATGTTTTGTGTTGACAAAACATAATATATGTATAGTGATCAGAGCCCGGCATAATAGCCCATCTCTTGGATTGCTTTTATCATTAATGCATTGCATGAACACTTCATAACTCATGATCATAAAATGGCAAACAAAATTAATTTGCAGGCGTGAATGAACCTGAAAAATTTCAGCTTGACCACACTTTTCCAGATGGTTACGAAATCCTAGTGATTCTTTTTTGTTAAAGCACAAGCGTGTATTTTAAATAGTAAAGGTATATCATAAGTTCCACTAAAACATAAATAAGCCTGTACATTTGTCGTTCATGTCATGTTTGATATAGGGAGAATCCCCTCTCAGCTAGTGGTCTTTTGGGATAAACAATTTGAAACAAAAGATTTCTACAGCTCTCTTTGCAGTTCCATACCTGCCAAGAGTCTTGCTTTGGTGAGGACAGTTTTTCTTCTCTATATCTGTCCCTGCCAATGTCTCAGAACTGTTGGTACAGAAGGCTGCTGTTCTTGAAGCACAGCAGCACCTTTCCTGTCTATAAACTGCCCCTTCTCCTACAATCTATCAGTTCCCTCTCAGCTAAGGCTGACTCTGCCCTATAGCTTCTTCTAGAACTGTACTCAGATAAGCAGGTAGGAACTAGCTGCCTTTATGGAGAGAAAGCAATCAAGGTTCAAGGTTGGAGCTATTTAGAAAGCAGAAGAGCCTGCATATGGAAAGAGAGCAAGAAGCAAGCTTTAGCTGTAGGGGGAGATTTTGGCAAACCAGTAAAATGCCTGAAACCACTATGGCTTATTACTAAAAGCAGCCAAGTCAGCAAGCCACAAAGTGACCATGTAGCAAACTCAGCTTGACCAAGGCAGGAGGGGAGGGAGTTTTGGGTGCCATAGAAAGGGCAGCTTGATCCCGTGTCCTTCCTGATAAGAATTGTGTTGAAGTTGCTGATATATGCATTTTAGAAGAGCAGGAATGTCTATGGGAGCTGCAAACTCTGGGGAACCCCCACAGAAGGAAGCCTCTTGCATGACCATTGAAACTACTTGCTTAACAAGTTTTCTTTAAGGGACATGGTATTCTATTACTAATGTATAAATAAGGGGGGAAAGTTTGAAGTAATGGGACTCTTCAGGACTGGACTCTCCATCTGGATGCATCTTGTGTTCCCCACCAGCACATGGGCTGCCACTGTGCCACTCAAGAGCCACACTCAGCTTGGATAATTATCAAGGGTTGGGGGTGTTTTACTAACTTGTGCGAAGTAAGTGATTGAGACTAAGTAAAGTTTAGCTTTAAGTGAAAGCACTCTCTTGTTGTCCTGTTTGTGCCAGCATCTATCAGTTGGATGGCCTAGTCTCCCCTGATTTATTTCCTGACACCTCCTCCCACAGAGAAAAAGTTTCCAAGAGCTTTGGGTTGAAAGAACCCTGGGTAACATAGTGGGGTGTGTTTCAGTGGTAGTCATGGGGACCCATTGCTGAACATGAAACCTTGGGGTTTACAGAAGGCAGGGGTATAGAAAGGAGACCCATATGGGAAACACAAATCTCTGGGGATTGCCAGGTTTTGGGGCAGGCTCTGTGTTTGTGTTTTGTTTTGTTTGGCCTGGATGGAGAGGGAGAAGCATCAGGCTTTACCATTGAAAGGAATAACTGGCCCATATGCATCTGGATGATGGTTATGCACAACACCCCCACATGCAAATCTGCTCCCTGGGAATAGGGGCTTGTGATAAAAATTCTGAAGCCAGAGGACCCAATCCTGAAAAACATTTAAGTATAGTTTATTTTACACATGGGTAGCCCTACTGAAAGCAATAGGCCTGAACCTATACAGAAAATGCAGACCAGATAGCAGGAGGACAGAGGTGCCTTTAAGACAACCTTGTACCTCAGGGACACTGGGCTGCTTTTGAGGCCAGCATAGTTTTACATTGGGTTGCTCCACAGCCTAGAATAAATAGCATGGAGCGCTCCAGCTGTTTGCCCTTCTAACATCAATCTGTCCCTGAATATTCATATAGCAGAGGTTTCTTAAATCTGCCCTAACCTGCTTCTATGCTAGAGAAATTCTTTCTGTTGCTGCTTTTGCTGCTGTTGCTGTTTCTTTTGCTCAGCTGTCTTCCTTTCTCGATCAGCTCTGCTCCTCCTCTCTGGTTTCTCAGCAGCTCCCGGCAAACTCATCCACTCTTGTCCTCTCTCTGCTTCACACTCAACCATCCTAACCATCTATTTTTTATACTGTCCAGTCAGAATTTTCCAGATGCTTTTTTAATTACTACACCTCCCATTTGTTAATTTTTTTACAATACATTCATGCTTTTTCCTCAGAGTTATTATCTGCGGACCTTATCATATGACCTGCAGCTTCCAATGGTGTAGTGACTTTTGCATATTCAAAATGAAAGCTAGGGACACAAAATTGAGTCTGAGGAATTTCTCTGGTATCAGTCTCCTCCTTGATGGTTTGATATTTATATCTAACTGTCACTCATTAGTGAGTTCAGTGGGTGTTTGGCATTGTTCAACATTGGCTCAAGGCTCTCCTTTTGAGACAGATCGTGCTTTCTTCTTGTTGGCACAATACTTTATTACCCCAGATTCTGTTTCACTAGCCTCTTTTGATATAGGCATCTCAGCTACCATCAATATCTGAAGCACTAGAATTATTTATAATAGATGCAAAGTTCCTTGTATTTTACCTTAAAAATCATTTAATTTCATTAGTAAGATGGCAGAGAGTGATCACAACTTTGTGTATTGGCTTTGGCCAAAACTAGGGTAAAGCTGTTGTAAATACATTTTTAACATGCATTTCAAATAAATAAATGGGTAACTTTTAATTGTTCACATTAAACCTTAATACATGTACAGAAACTGTTGCACAAATTTGTTTACAATCTTATTATTTCTTAATAAACCAATTTCCACTCAATTTCCAACTTTTCCTGAACTGTTTGTAACTTAATATACATTTTTAGTCCAAAAACATATTAATATTACAGACAATATACAAATAATTTGTATTATAATTAACAATACCATGGGATGCAACATTTTATTTAAGATTCCAGGAGCAGTAGGAGACCATCCCAATAGTGGTTCCCACCAATTGTGGCATCCTGACTTTTGGATTACTTCAGCTTTTTCTATCATTTTTCTATTAACAATTTTCATTTTTAATTTAATATTTCCCACTTGTTTTTTCAATTGGTTGTTAATCTGTATAATTGGGGTCATTTTTTAACTGAGTTAATATATTCTCTGACAGTCCCTGATTTACTTCAAGGCGTTCCTGGAACTGGAATGTAATTTCTTTACTATATAAATCAGTTGTGGGCATAGTATATTTTCATTGTTCCATCTATTTCTGAATACTTTGGTTGGTACACTAGGTACCTGCTAGTACAGTACCTCTAAGCGTAACATTCTCTGTCTTAATTCTTATGTCACTAGATTTCCTAATATGGAAACGTACTTTTCCTTCTCCCAAATAATAAAAAAGTTCTCATCCCCTCACATTTCCCCAATACATTATTACACTATGGATTTTTTTATATGCCATTCCCCATTTTGACAGATCCATCCCAATCACATATGTCATTTGGATCCTTTTCATTGGTGGTATATTCTTTGAACACACACCAGCATACCAAGGTCCAAAAACCCCAATGCCAAGAAGATACAGGATGAATAAGTCTTCATCTTCTATCATTTGGATTGTTTTTCTTATCGATATAAAAAAATGGCAAACTCTTTCCTCCCTTTTGGCAAGAGTATTATTTTACAAACAACTTTTATGTAGAATTTAAAAAAAAACAAAAAGTCTACTTTCTTCAAGTTACCTTTAATGACACTTTTTATTTTTATTTTTCCCTTTTAAGATATATTAACACCAAACTTTTATTTAAAATACAACTATATGCATACTTTGAAATGAACAGACATTTGGTCACCTTAATACCCCATTAATTAAATCAATTGAATAACAAAGCTGAGAAATTAAATCAATTTAGAACCACCCTGTGGGTCCCCATATCCACTAGTCTGAATGGTCTTTAATTTTCTTTTTTTCTGTTTGTACCTTCATATGTAAATTAAAGCAGATTATACTCATATTAATTCCCCATATTTCTTTTACTTGATGTAAAATAAAGCAATAATATACTTTAATTTCCATTAGTGCTTAGAATAGAGCAAGTGGCTCCCATATGCACATACATGATTTGGTTACATACACTTTCCTCTATCCTTACTTGTACCATAGGCCTCCCCCAATTGTCAAATAACTGTGAAATAGTGTCCTGATGTACCCCTAACAGAAGGGGTTATTCAACATAAAGAAATTCCAGGGGAGGGATGTCAAGTATCAGAGGGGTAGCCATATTAGTCTGGATCTGTAAAAGCAGCAGAGAATCCTGTGGCACCTTATAGACTAACAGACGTTTTGGAGCATGAGCTTTCGTGGGTGAATACCCACTTCGTCAGACGCAGGTAAGGCAGAATCCTGTGCTTTATAGACGGAACTATCGTTTTGGCGCAGTGAGCTTTCGTGGTGAAGTACGACAGCTTCGGCAGAGTGCATGTATGAATATTTCCAGGGACATGATAATATGCAGAAGTCAAGCTATGGAACGGTTAAGTTAGTCAGTGAGGTGAGTGTCTAAGGCAGGGGTGTGAAACCAGGGAGGAGAACTAGTTGTTAGTTGGCAAGAGGACAGTCAGCAGATACTTTGCTCATCCTGAAGTGATGGTGTGTAATTTGCAGATGAACTAAGTCACAGTTTTCTATTGAAGCTGGTCTGAACAGTTTTTTTGTGCAGGATGGCATCTAAGTCTGCTATAAGTGTGGCCGGCGAGGTTAGAAGTGCTCCCTATAGGTTTTTGGTATATTCGCATTCTAATGATTTGGTCATAGTTTCTTTCGTAGAGCTGTCAATTATGTTGGATCGTAGGGTGATGATTGAATTGTTCAGATGTTAATGTGGATGAGTGTTGAGTAGATGGACTGAGTTTCTTAGTGTATTCCTCAGTGGGATCAGAGGGAAGTGACCTGTAGAATCTGGTATTGGAGAGTTGTCTGGTGGCCTCCTTTTGGTAGTCAGACCTGTTCATGATGACAACAGCACCTTCTTTATCAGCCTCTTTGATGATAATGTCAGGGTGGTTTCTGAGGCTGTGGATGGCATTGGATTAGTCTATAAGGTGCCACAGGATTCTCTGCTGTTTTTACAGGGGAGGGAGTTGATCGAAATATGCAGGTTGTCGGGAGGGTTCAAAAGAAGGGAGCTCTCTAAATAAATACATAAATAAAAGGGGGTGGAATGAGTTTCTAAATCAAAAAGTTCTGAAGGATGTGTGTATGTGAACTCCTGGTTCCTTCCTTCAATATATTTTCTCCTTGACATTTCTCCTCATGGGTCCTCTACAACTGCATTTTGTTCTCATGCGCTTTCTCTCTCTTTCTTTGAAGAAATATAATTAGGGTAAGTTTAATCACTTTAAATTATACTAACCTTAAGACTATTATTAATTATGATCTTGTTTCTAAACAACTATTCACTTAACCATTTTACAACTTTTTCTCAGGATTCTCCTTCCATCGCTTTAGGTGGGAAGAATGGAATCATTTTGAAGTTTTTTTATTTACTACCTTTCTTAGGTAAAGTGGTTCTATTCATTCTTTCCACCTGTGCCAAACTTTGGGGGTGTCCTACTATATGTAATCTTTGCTTAATGTGGTTAACAGCTATTTAAACAACTATAACATATGCATAATAAAGTAAAAGCAAAATGTATTAATACCTGCATTATTTTTAATCTTCTTGTCTTCAGAATACTGACTTATTTATTGGACCATTTAAGAAATAGGTGACACCTATGTTTACCAATGTATTTTAACTGATTGCTTCCTTAAACAGCATATGCACTGTGGGTCTTCCCTAGGTATCTTGATCTAAATGTGTCACCAAGCCAGCTTGGTGCCAACCCTGGGGGAGATTGTCTGACCTTCCTATGCTATCTTCTTGGAAGGCAAGGTCACTTTCAGGCTTCTTTCTTTCTCATGGTACACTACGGGATTATTCCGATTTTACATAAACCGGTTTTGTAAAACAGATTGTATAAAGTCGGGTGCACAACCACCTAAGCCTAATTGGACGATGTGCGTCTAAAAAATAAAAGAGGTATGCATCGATTTCCGGGGTGACTGTGGTAGCTATTGTAGCTAGCACATAGTGTTTCCCGCCGTCTCTGACTCCTTGACATTCTGGTTGATCAGTGCTGAATTGGCACTTGTCAGGGGTAGGAATTCTGGGTACAGCTACCCCTCCTCTGTGAAGCAGCAGAACTATTTTCCATTTTTTCCTGGCGTAGAACTTGTGCGAACGCAGAGCAGGCAAGCATGAACTGTCAGATCAAGGAACAATGCGAGGACTTGTTAAACACCTACGCTATTCTATGCATCCTATGCTGAACCAGGACCATGCAAACCAGGCGAAAGGGAGGGGTACAGTTGCGACAAGAGTATAGTAGGACTGGAACAGAATTCTCTCACATGAGGGAACTGCGCTTGGAGATCATGCTGGGTAATGGGAGGTTTAGCAAAGTTGAAACACGGATTTTGGGCCGGGAACAAGCACAGTTGGGATCACATAATTTATGCAAGTCTGGACGATTCATAGATGGGCCAATGAGAACTTATCACATGGTAAAAGGGCACTTTCATTGGAATTTGTGCTTGCTTTCCCTGCCTGAAACACCATAAAACAAGATGAGAGCCAGCCCTCTACAGTTGAGAAAAGCGAGTGCGAATAAGATCCTCCGGAACCTTGATCGCGGACGCTAACAGGTCGTCGGGAAATCGATGTGGAAGTGGGAAAATCTAGCTGTGGGGCGTGGTGATTGCAGTAGCCAAGCAATATTAGCTGCATGCTATGAAAAGGTGTGATCTGGGGAAACGTGCAGTCATATGGATGGCTTTGCTGCAATGGAATTCTAGCGAGGGAGGGCGTAGATTGGAACCGCTCCCTATCTTGGCACGGAGCACCAGGCCCCAGTACATAAACCAATGGGGTAGTTTTCCTGGTGCTGCAGCAAGCGGTGGAAATAAAGGACGTTTCAGCAGACACATCCACAATGGGATGCATGGAAGGGTTCATGAGCTCAACGTCTTCAGGAACACTAGTCTGTTAAACGCTGCAGAGGGAATTACGTCCCAGACCAGAAAATAACATGGGGGTGTTGAAAATGCTGTTGTATATCCTGGAAAACCGGCGATATCCTGATGCATGGCTCATGAAGCCATCACGGCAGCCAGTGGCACAGTAGTCAGGAGTTAACTAGACTGAGCAGTGCAGAATGGTGGAGATGGTGATTTTGGCCGTTTAAAAGGCACCTGGCGCAATTACAAGACTCTTCTAGACCTACAACATGCCAATAACCAAATAGCTACACACACAGTAAAAACAATCGACTCAAAAAACTTCGAAGAACAAATGATGTCTCTAGTGTTGCTGCTAGGATGGTTCCCACACTCTGTGAGAGAAGGGAACTTATACGAGGGAGGCGAGCAAACTGCACTTATTCGAGCCAACCCTATGGGCAGATGAAGGCAAAATCACCTGGAGCGGTTCTCGCATTACAGAAACAAGGCTATTGAAAACGATACGGTGCATAGAACTTTAAATAGTACTATACAGGCCAGGGATACGGTGTGACACTGCTGTGTTTGTTTCCCTTTGATGAACCCACCCTTGATTGATGATTCCTGTAAGCAACCCACGCCTCCCCTTCGATTCAGCTTGCTTAAGAAATAAATTCACTATTGCTTTAAATCATGTTTCTTATTTAATTTCATTATAAAAAGGAGGAGAGAAACTGACAAGGTATACCAGGGTGTGGTGTGGAGAGGAGAAGGAGGGAGGGAAAGGCACTAAAAAATTTCAAAGTTAGACGCCTTTTGTTGGGCTGCTCAGGGGAGTGAGAGGGGCGAGATTGCAACGAGCACCACCCCATGGCATTCTTACACGTGCTGGTGAGTGGGTTAGTGAACATGGTAAGGGGTAGGGTGTATACACAGGGGCTAGCAGCGGACTACTGTGACCGGCTGTGTTCCTGAAGCTCCAAGAACGTGGGGAATGTAGTTTGATAACAGCAGCCCCACATTGCATCCGCTCGTGATTTTCTGTCCAACTCTGATCTTCTGCTCACCTCTATCTCAGAGAATTCCCTTCTAATCCTGATGTTCACATGGCATCTTTCCTATAATTTGATAACCAACATCCTTTCAACTCTTCAGATGAGCTTTTTCATGGCGGGTCACTTCCTATGATTTCGAGAAACATCTTTCGTCTCGCGCTCTTTTTTTTCCGCTTGCCTTATTAGATAAGCCTTCGATGGAGTAGGAGGCTTGAAAAAAATTATTGGCAGGTGCTTGAGGCGGGAAAAAAATGGAGAGAAGTATTTAAAAAGATTACATTTTACAGGAACATTACTTATACTTCTTTCAACAGTAGGAACAACACTATTCACTCTTAATTCGACATGTGATTTCACTACCAAAGGTGCATTTTGCATCTTATATTGAGTGCCTGTGGCTCTGGTGTTAGAGTCTCACAGACAGACAGTCCAGGCAGGCAGAATCACTTGCATGCGGCCATGGTAGCCATTAGTCTTTCGGCTTCTGGAGCCCTTCATATATCACAGTGCACCTCCTTTCCCAAAATACTGCAAGCAATCCATTCAGTACTGGGACTTCTTTCCTGTTAACATGAGAGCAGCGATACCTCCCCACACATTCATTCTTGGGTGATCGCTTTACCCCCCCCACTGGCATGGCAAGTCTATGGAGATCATAACACCGCCTTTCCCACTTTTTTTCAATAGCGGGGTATGTGGGCTGGTAGCACAGGAAGACTCTGCTAGCCTATGTGAAAAGCTCGGCGCCATTCCCCCATCTCCTTCCTATGCTTGGCTACGTGCAAGGAAGGATTTCTTTTATAACGCAAGGCAAAGCCGACAGTAGAATGGCATCTCTTCCCCTATAATTAATTCCTATCAACCAACGTTACCCATGATATGATATACTCTCTGGGATACACAGCGAGATACGACACGGATGTTGCTTGAAAGCCAGCATCACGGGACCTAAGCAGCTAGGCTTTGGTCATGCGCATGATCCAGAATGTTACTTGCTACATGCATGGTTGTGGTCAGTGGTTCTACTGAGGAGACGATAAGGCAGGGTTCTGCCAGAACACTTCTGCAAAGTGCTTTTGGGAATTACCTTTCCAGGAGAGTTATGGAGATATCCCTGAGGATTTCGCTCCAATCCCAGACAACTGAGTTAAGACTTTTCAATAACGTACTGGCCGCGAATGCCATCAAGTCCTCGGGCAAATTAATCATTAAAAATTGCTATCTTAAACCATGTTTATTACAAAGGACCTCACAAGAGGTTGTGTCATGGCTTTTTGTCTGGTAGTGGATTGAGGAGGGGGGAGGGTATCGCGTCTGGGTGAGGAGAAAGCTCCTGCCTGTTGGGAGACGGAGATGCTGGTGTGTGTCTGCAAGCTCATCCTCCTCTATCTTCCGTCCGCCAGATCACCAGCATGGCTGAGATTTACACCCCACTCAGAATCCACGTGACAGTGGGGGAGGGTAGGGTGGCAGCACCCCCCTACAATTGGCACTGCAGCCAGTGTTAGAAGCGGATGTTTCAGGGCTGCCGGACTTCCATTTCAGCTTCTCATGGTTTTTCTGGTAGGCTTGTCTGAGCATCTTAACTTTCACACGACTGCACTGAGTCTTTGGTGTGGCCTTTCTCCATCCATGGCCTTGGAAATTTTCAAATTTTTTTCATTTCGTCTTTTGGAAGAGTTTTGTTAGCAACAAGAATCTCTCCCATAAGCAGATCAGATCAGTACTCCCATTGCAGTCCATTGCTGGAGCTCTTTATTCGATTTCCAGGAGGACGCATCTGTTACCTGCTGTGATGATGAGCTCTGCGTCGGTCATTGTGTGATGAGCTTATCAAGCATGAACCTTTAAAAAAATTTAGGGGAAATGGAGGAATTCAAAGTTCCGTGGGTTTCCTGTTACCTGGCCAGTGCTATCGAGTTTAAGAAGTGCTTATCCAGAGCGGTCACAGTGTGTGACTGTGGGATAGCGTGGGAGGGCCGATACTGATCGATTTGCGCGCACACCAACTAACCTAATTCTGACATGGCATACCAATTTCAGCGCTCTATCTCGCGGGGAGGAGTAAGAACAGGTTTAGAGACACATTTTATCGATATAAAAGGGCCTCGTTGTGTGGACAGGTGCAGGGTTAAATCAGTTTAATGCTACTAAAATCGGTTTTAAACGCGTAGTGTAGACCAGGCCTCAGACATGGCCATCCTTTTGTTTGTATTTTAAATACAGCTTTCCCTGCTTTATTCATAACAGCACCTGAATTATTACAAACCACTGTGGTTTCCATTACCAAATCTAATTCCAAATTTTGAATTAACTCTGAATTTCCATACACTAATTCACAAATTATACATGGCTCTGTTTTTTCTTCTAACCACTGTTTCTTTTCAGGAAAGTGTCCCCTCCTGGGAAAAAACACTTCACCGCTTCCTTTTCTAGGCCGTTAGCATTACCTCCATAGGGGAATTTAGAAAAGTTCTCTGAACTCCTATTAGGGCTAACCTGTTCCTTTTTTCCAAGATTATGAGCATAGCGGTCTCAATGCTAACTGCTTCACTGAGCAGGAGCTGCACTGTTAATTACCTGCACAGCCTGTAGCTCCTTTTCCAAGCAAGTTGTTTCTGCCAGCAATGTGCCTGGTCAGTCACAATCTGCTGGCCCCGTGAATCCAGAACCAAAGCTACTGCTTCCTGTGTGGCAGTCTACTTTTCTCTTAAACAGCAGTCTTGTTGACTTAGTTTTCTGCTGCTGCTTATTACAAGTGTGCTGCGCATCCTCTATAACTTTTCCTTGTGGAGATCTCCACATTAAATTGAGGCTTTTCCCTATGATAAAACGCCAGGTGCTGCTGGATCTGATCTAGGGAATCTCCCAACCTTTCTGGTTCCTCTAATTTTTGTATTCTTAAATTGTTAACCATAGATGAGATATCTGTTCCTGCTATCCCAGGCATATCAGACCTCTTAGCCAACCAGCTGGTCACTATAGCCTCATTCAGAGGACCTGTGGATTTACCTAATCACCCAATTTGTTCTGGCGTGTAAGATCTCTGAGAGAACTCCTTGGTGTCAGTGCTGTCCTTACAGGGGTGCGAGGCCTGGGGAAAATCAGCCTGTATGGGGTCCCCCTTAAAATTTTTATACAGGTGAAATCTGGTTACAGTGAACTTCAAGGGCAGCTGCTGGCTACAGGTTAAATATTGATAGTGCCCAGCTGTATAATTATAATGTTGTTCTTTTTTATAATTATAGTTAAGTTCATATAATAAAAAAAAACCTCACTGATCACGATCAGTGTCGTGCCACTTACATTCTGAAATCCACCTTCCTGAACTTCCTTGCAGCAAACTTACTTCCCAGGTGCATAAGGTCTCGCTACCCTCAGTGGATTTTTTAAAAATGTAATTACACATTCACAACACTGAGAGCCCATGTCTCTGGAACTAGGTGGCTCTTGGAAGGCCTATCTGTTCCCTGGTGCTGGGGGACCTCAGGACCCTTCAGAATGAAGGAGGGGCTCTAAGATCTGTTTTCTCTGGGAGGAGGAGGAGAGGTAGAAAAGCAGATGGATGGAGGACCCCAGTCCTGGGTGATGGAGAGAGCAGAGTTGTGGAACTCCAGGTCCTGGTACTGCAGGGAGGGGGACCCCAAGGTTGGAGAGCTGAAAGGCAAGGAGGACCCTGAAGCAGGGGGTTGATAAGGGGTGGCCCTGGCCTGGAGGTGGCATTGGAGGACCCCACCCAGTGCTGGGAGAGGGGAGAAAGTTCAGTGGAAGGGGGAGGTGTGGGGTACTGGGGGGACACCAGTGATGGGTGAGGGATGATGGAGACTATTGGCTGCCACTCACCTGTGCTAGGGGGCCCTCTGTGCTGGTGGAGAGTCCCACCGGAAAAGGGAAGTGTTCGTCCGAGGCGGAAGGGCAGGGTCAGGGTCAGTCTGGGTTAGCCTTCCCTGGCACTAGTGGTTGGGGGGGCGCTAGAACTCTGCGGTAGCAGGTGATGCCGGAAGCTGGCAGAGAGGAGCGGGCTGGGGCCAGGTTGCTCACTGCTGCTGCTGCAAAGACTGAGCCCGAGCCCGGGGGACTGCATGCAAGAAAAAGAAATAAACACCTAGGCTAGTGAGTATGGGGCACAGGCCTGATATCTGCTGCCGGCACCAGGCCCCCTGCTAGCTCTCCAAGATGCTCTGCCCCCCTCTCCTGCACCTCCCTGAAGCATGATGCCCTCCAAAGCATGGGGTCTGGGAGGGATAGCTCAGTGGTTTGAGCATTAGCTTGCTAAATCCAGGGTTGTGAGCTCAATCCTTGAGGGGGCCATTTAGGGATCTGGGGCAAAAATCTGTCTGGGGATTGGTTCCCCTTTGAGCAGGGGGTTGGACTGGATGACCTCCTGAGGTCCCTTCCAACCCTGATATTCTATGATTATTGACTCTGTGATGGGACAGTTCTGCTTGGGGTTGTCCTTCTCATAGTACAGATTGGAATAATCCTAACTCTGAGGGTCAGTCTTTTACTATACAATTCAAGAAATCACCATCCCAATTTCTCCCTTCAGGCCCCTCTACTGCCACTATTACTCCTTTTCTCGCTTGCAATCCACTTTTCAGAACACTTGCTTCTTTGTGCATAATTACAATTTGAGTTGCCTGCGTTAAGGTAGTTGCTCTTAGAGTGTCATCTCTGTTCTCAGAATGTCAGCTTCTGTTTTTAAGTTAACGGATTCAAAGGAAGCAGCAGCTAATTCCTTTTTCCTTACTAACTTTTTGTCTAACTTTTGTATCTTTGCTCTGAGATTTTCTACTGATCCCTTTCCTTCACTATTTCTTTCTCTAAAACCACAGCTACCATTTGCAAACCATGTAGAACAGTTCTCTTTTTAGCCTTTTTAATCCAGAGCTCCTGAAAAAATTCTCCTCTGCTTGGGCTTAATCCACTGATTCCACTGCTTACATAGCTGGTGATGTGCATCAGGTCTGAAAAATGTGCCAGGTTTCCAAGGAGCATCCCCATATTTTAAAACAAAATCCTCTAGTCCTTTTCCTAACATTTCCCCACTATTGCTTAACTCTAATTTTTTTGCTATCATTTTGAGGTTATTACATACTTAGTCAGGTAATACTACCTGAGTCCTAAATTCCCTGAGTAACTTGTGGACTACAGCAGGAATGCAGGTTGAAACCCTGGTTCCCACCCTCTCACTTGCTCGTCCTTTCTCTGCTCCTCACTCAACCGTCCTAACCATCTGCCTTTTACATTGTACTGTCAGAACTTTCTAGATGCTTTTTTTTTTTTACTACTACACATCCCGTTCATGATTTTACTACACATTCATTTATGCTTTTACCTCAGAGTTATGATCTGCTGACCAATCATGTGATCTGCAGCTTCCAGTCATGTGTGACCTGCAGCGTCCAGTGGTGGAGTGACTTTTGCTTATTCAACATGGAAGCTGGGGACACAAAATGGAGTTTGAGAAAATTCTCTGGTATCACTAATAGGCATTGCAACCCAAAAGAGAAACAAAAAGCAAGAGCTAACAGGTACAGGGGTTGCTATTGCTCTCCAGTGTTTTTATCTGTCTCAGCTGTTTTTCAATGGCAGCAGAAACAGGAATTACTACCTCCATTCATAATGATACCTAAGGTTAGATTCACAAAGAAATGCTGGCCTAATGATTCTTTTATTATTTATCAACAGTGGAACAGCTTCAGCAGTGGCGGGGGAGGGGGGGAAGGAAAGGAAAGAGCATCAAAATGACAATGTAGCAGCCTAGTGATTACAACTCAGATCAGCTATATAAGGCAGGGGAGTAACATCATCATGATTCTTCACTGACTCTCCACCCAAGGATGCTCCTGAAAAGGCCTGAAGAACAAAGACTGAAATGGGAGAAGTGCTAGACCTAGGCTAAAGGGATTTTTAACCTGTGAATGGAGTACCTGGGGATTCTAAGGCCAGGTCTACACTGCGACTTTAAATCGGTTTAATGGCCGATATACCGATTTAACGCTGTATCCGTTCACACGACATCGTCATTAATATCGAGTTAAACGGCTCCTTAAATCGATTTCGGAACTCCTCCCAAACGAGAGGAGTAGCGCTAAATTCGATAGCGATAACTCGGATTAGGGTTCATGTGGACGGAAATCGACGTTATTGGCCTCCGGGCGGCATCCCAGAGTGCAGCACTGACCGCTCTGGACAGCAATCTGAACTCGGATGCAGCGGGCAGGTAAACAGGAAAAGCCCCGCGAACTTTTGAATTACATTTCCTGCTTGCCCAGCGTGGAGCTCTGATCAGCACGGCTGGCGATGCAGTCTGAAATCGAAAAAGAGCTCCAGCATAGACCGTACGGGAGATACTAGGTCTGATCGCTGTATGGGGAGACAAATCTGTTGTATCCAGCTCCGTTACAGAACACGAAATGCCAAAGCGTTTGAATAAAAAACTCCAGGATACACAGCGCTATGTGACAAGCGTAACGGGAAGCCAGAGACTCAAATGGACGCTCATGAAGGGAGGGAGGGGGTACTGAGGACTCCAGCTATCCCACAGTCCACAGCAGTCTCTGAAAATTATTTGCATTCTTGGCTGAGCTCCCAATGTCTGTAGGTTCAAACACAGTGTCTGGCGTGGTTCAGGGAACAGCTCCTCAGTTTATTTCCCCCCACCACCACGTGAAAAAAAAAAGGGAAAGATTGCTGTGCTATGGCGTTTGCTCAATGCACTCCGCGAAAAAGGCGCCAAAGGGTTGTCTGCTGCCTTCACAAAGGGAGGGGTGAGGCTGTACCCAGCACCACCCGGGGCAGTGTTTTCTGCCCCATCAGGCACTGTGCTCTCAACCCGGAAGTGGGAACTATGGGATAGCTGAGGAACAGCTACCCACAGTGCACCGCTCCTGAAATCGATGGTAGCTTTGGACCATGGACGCAAACAATCGATTTCGTGATCCCACTGTGTACGCGCTAAACCGATTTTATTAGATCTGTTTTGTAATATCGGTTTAAGCTAATTCGAAATAATCGTGCAGTGTAGATGTACCCTAAGATGTAAGCAAGTGCAGCTTGCCCCTTAAGAGTATGCAGCCTGCTTGTAGCATCTCTTTGGATATGAATAGCAGATCCTCACCCTATCTCTTTAGTATATAAAACTTAGATTCCATTTTTATTTATTTGTTAGGTAATCTGTTTTGATCTGTTTGCTATAATCACTTAAAATCTCTCTTTTGTAGTTTTGCTTTGTCTAAAACCAGTTTGTGGGAGTCATAAAGCTGTTGTGTATTCTTCTCCACATTGAGGGACGGGGTGAATTTCATGAGCTTATGCTGTACAGTTCTCTGTGCAGCACAAGATGGTATAATTTTGGGTTTACACTCCAGAGGGGGTGTATGCCGGAGTAGCTGGGAAGTTCCCTAGCGGGAGCCTTTCCACACAGGGCGGGTCACAGTATCTGCATATAACTGCAGCTGGGAATGTCCCTACCTGTATGTGGGCTGGGCAGCTTGTCACAGAAGTACAGTGTAAAGGGAGCACAGGCTGGAGTGTTGCAGGGCTCAGTGGTACCCCAGTTCCAGGTGGCACCCCATGGGGAACCAGTCACACAGGGACATGTGCAGGGGGTAGAGAGGCTCCATGGGACCAATATTCCATCCACTGCCCAGGAGGACAGGGAGTGGGCAGGGAAGGGACTTTGCTTCCCATTGCAACCTGCTGACTATTGGAGTTGATCCAGTGCAGGAGGTAAGTAGGCAAATAACAGATTATTTTCTGCCCAAAGCAAAGAGGGAACAAGGATCACAAGTCCTTCCCTGGGCTTTGTCTAAGATGGTGCAGCTATGCACTTCCCCTGACCATGGGCTAGAGGTGCTTGCCATCCAGGCTGATTGGATTCAGGTGACCAAGCACGCAACCCATTAGAAATAGCTGAAGTGAACAGTTGATGAACAGCCCATGCTCTTAAGATTTTTCACCATACCATTTGGCAATCACTTACAAATAATGGATACTTTCAAAGGAAACTAGGACTCTTCCTGATGATGCATTAAAAAGACGCAAATTTATAATGAATATTCATAATAAACAGTGAGCCCAGCTCTACACAGTATAAAACAGAATTATATCCACCGATTACTGCTTCCCTCCCCACCAAATCTCCTGTCCTGCACAATCAAGACCAGCATCTCTTTAAGAGTGAAAAGAGTCATACATATCAACAAGCATTCCATCCTGCAGCAAGTAATTCCAGCATGGAATGGAATCCTTCCAGCTGCCTTCACCCCTCCCTTTCTACCTCCTGTGGAAGTTGGAACACCTATTCCTATCAACATTTTCCACTTAATTAATCTTTTGATGTGGGTGTGAATGCTTAACTCCACAATAAAGGCAAAGAGAATTTAATTATCTCTAAAGCACCAAGTTCCACCCTTATCCCAGGTGTAGCTTATTGAGCTCCAGGACACTTCAGTTCTTACCCATAAGGCAAGATGAAAAGCAGAAATTGATTCCAAGCGTAGATTTTTTTTAACTACACAATTTAGAGTATAATGGCTAATAACAGAAGAAAGCAGATGAGATAAATCTCTCAGCCGTATCTCATGCCTGAATATGGTTAAGGATGATTTAGATATACTTGGACGTGCCTCAGAGTAGGGGGCTGGACTAGAAGACCTCTCAAGCTCCTTCAAGCCCTACAGTTCTACGATTCTATGATTTTTGTTGGGACATCTGCGCTATGCAAAGGTGCATCGGTGATCTTCAAATAAACCACCAATGCAACATTTAAATGAGAGTCTTGAGCAGCATCAAAACAGTTCTGAGGGTGACAGATTTGTCTGAGGAGAAATTGAACTACTTGATTTAACTGAGAGTTGCTCTTATCCAATCTAAAAGAATAGCTTTTTTTTTTTTTACCCAATGAGCAAGTTGTCTCACCTGGATAGATGGATAAGCTCTGCATACTGTGTGCCTAGATACCATGAGGATGGAATGTTCACATTCTAGCAAGGTCCAGCAGGTATATATGTCATACAGCGTGTCTGCACACTGAATCTCTTGGGAGCCTCCAAGTCAGGCACTCATGGACATGGACATTTCTGATGGCTAGAGATCCAAACTGTCCTTAGAGTTACATGATTGGATAGGTTAGTCAATGGACTATAGGTTCAACTCTAGATTGGTAGTCCAGATTTGTATGGAAAGAAGGTTACCCTGTGATGGCTGTTCAGTGGCCTGAGTGAAATGAATATGCTAGTCTCTCTGCAATTCCAAGAGGACAGGTATCTACTACACCAAAAAAGACCATCCCAAATGTCATTAAGTGCCACCCCTGTTGGTAATCTCAGCCAAGAGATCAGTGATTAAGGAGCATATTGAGCCAGATTTTGATTGCAGTTACACCAGTGTAAATCCAGTTATGTTAATGAATTTCTCCACATTTATGGTAAAAGAAGAATCTGAATTATCCTTGTTTGTTAATCTATCTACTATGCTTCTAGGTCACTTATCACCGTACCAGTTAATCACAGTAGAATCCATGGAACATTGATATGGGGAAACCTGCACTGTTGCTGTATCCCTTATATAGGTAGATAATGTGGTTTAAGGAATAAAATGTACATAATAGAAAAACAATTATCCATAGGGTTAGCCAAGAAAAACGTGGCAAAAACTTGAATTGCCATAGAGCTAGAAAGTTTATAATGTACCTTTCTCATATTTCATCTCATCAGCCAGAGATACATGTGAGCATTTTAATTAGAGGTGAGTGAATAACTAAAAAAAAGTTCTTGAACATTTGTTCCAAATTTGGAACTGAATTGAGTTGCACTTCATTTATACCTTTTTGTGTTCAATTTCTGCAAGCATGCTGGCAGGAATATTCACCAAAACTGCATATTTTAAACAAATTTTACAGAATATTTATGGAAAACCATTTGAATTCATAATAAGCATAAGCTGGAGCAGACATTTTACTCTGAATCAAGCTCATTCTGTCAGGGAACAAGCACATACCATGTGACCTATATATAAATATCTGATCACAGCATGTTTGACTATCCAGTTGTGAACATCAAATAGCTGAAGTACTAGTCCCTGTGAATACACTCAGAATTCCACAGGCTGAAACATGTTTGTGTAAAACATTTGTTAAATTATTCTGAATGTACACAGACAATTTTGAGGGAAAAGCTAAACTCAGCTAATAAATTGTTCATTACAAATAGTTCTCTCAGATCTTGTTTTAATAAACAGCGACATTTCAGACACTGCAATATTACTATATGAATATTCTTGGTTTTAACAAACAGCAGGCACTAGTACAATTTTTCATATTTTGAGATGTGAGGGCTACAACTCTGATATGGATGGACCGCCTATAGGAATTATAGCCATCTTTTATGATTGACTTATTGCATATTTAAAGTCTAGAGTGTGATTGATTTAGTTGTAAGGAATACGGGGACATTATGTTCTTTTAGACCTATCAGCGCTGATTCTATACTATAGAAGTCAATAGGAGTTCTGTCATTGTTTTCAGTGGGACTAGGATTAAGCCCACAGTGCACCTCTTACAAACATTCATCAAGGGTCCAATGTTACATTCCTTGGGCAACCGAAACTCCCAATGTCATTTAGTTATTGAGGCCTAGTCTAATCTACAAAGTTAGGTCAACATCAAGTCGCCTTGCATAGATCTATTTGTACATGTCTATGCAAAGTTGTCTCCAGCCAATGTAAGTGCCCCATTAAGGCAACTCAGTAAAACCACCTCCCCAACTGGCATTGAGCAATGATCGACTTATAGAGGTCAACGCAGTGTGAGTGTAGATATTGCGTGACCTATGTCAACCCCAACAGTCCTCCTTCAGTTGTCCTACAATGCCCAGCATTGACTGCTCTGCTCACAGTTGTGAACTCCACTGCCCAGTGTCACAAAAATGGGAAACCAACCCCCATCTTAAAACTCCATGCATATTTTTGAAATGCCTTCTCCTGATTGCCCAACTTGGCAAGCACCCCTAGCAGTTCTTCCTTGTTCCATGCAACTGCCCAACCAAACATGCCAGCTCCATGCACTAGGTGCACTCCTGCCTGGAGCAGACAGGAAGAATTGCCTCTCCTGGGCTCGTGGGGAGAAAAGGCTATGCAGGCACATCTATGGACTAGCTGTAGAAATGTAGACATTTATGAAAAGATTTCACAGGGGATGCAGGTGAAGGGGCATGACAGAGATCAGCAGCAGTGTCCGGTGACAGCAAAAGACTTGTGGCAGGCATTCCACAGGGTCAGGGAGGCCAGCAGTTGATCTGATCCAGTGCTGAGCTGCAGATCTGTCCCTTTTACATTGATCTGCATGCAATGCTTGGTAGAGATCCCACCAGCACCTCACAGACAACTGTGGATACTTCTAAGGAGCCCAAGACCCCTGCCAAGAACAGAGAGGAGGAAGGAGGCGGTGGGAGATGCGGCGGGATCCAACTATACTGCAAGCCAGGACCTGTTCAATACTCTGCCAGTCTAGCCAGTCCTGCCAGCTGAGCATGGATGAGCCCTAAGAAGGGGAAAGGATTGCAAGTAAGTGCATGCATGGATTTCCCCTTACAATGTTTCAATGTAAAGATGGGCCTGGCCCATCCCAGTTAACAAGATACAGGTATCAACTC
The DNA here is from genome assembly GCF_003597395.2 of Chelonoidis abingdonii. NCBI lineage: Eukaryota > Metazoa > Chordata > Testudines > Testudinidae > Chelonoidis > Chelonoidis abingdonii. The sequence goes on from NC_133774.1 coordinate 24,536,488, forward strand.
TTCGTTGTTTTAATTGTCTGAGAAGAGGTAGTGGTACAACAAACAAGGTAGGGTTGGTGTCTGCTTTTTACTCCCTTTTAGGATTAACTTGGGGGAGGGACGTGTGGAGCAATTTGTCTTTGTACATAGGGATGTTCCTGATGAGGGAGTTAAATGAAATTTTCAGGAAGAGACTCAGAAATCCTCTCCTGAAGGTTTCTAGGGATGGTTGCCTTATTATCACGACCGGGACATGGGCAGTCTGACCTAGTGGTTCAAGCAAGAGTCAGGCCAGGTCTGATACCAGGCAGCAGGAGCTCACAACTGTGAGCAGAGCAATCAGAGTCCAAGGCAACCAAGATGGCAAACTGGGAGTCAGGCAGGGTCAAGTTACCAAGAGATCAACAGCAAGGAGCAGGTATTGCAGGGGAAGGTATCCAAATCCAGGAGATCCCAACTGCATGAACAACTTCCTGTGCTGGCTTTATATAGAGGCTGTGAATCAGTCAGCACCTCCACCATTTTGCCAATCAGAGTCCAGGACTGGAGTCCTCTGTCAGGGTTTAGCTTTTATTCTGGCAACCGCTAACAGGTTACTGAATGGCAGGTTGGAACCTATTTGTGCCTAAGAGCTCTGTAGACCACTATGTGTAAAACAGTGCCAATATTCAGTGCCATTGCCCTATACTTGTACACGTAGAAATAGGGACCAACACTTTTTTCTTTCATGCAGCTGAAAATCTTGATGGTTTCCTCCTCAGATGCAAGTTACCTTTCAAAATTTTAACTTTTATGAACTCCCTATTTTGTTAAGGAGAAATGTCACCCTACCGGACCCATGCCCATCAGCTGAGATGACTACATGTACATCTGTCATTTGACATATTGGTTGGGGGTGGGGGAAGAGTCATTCATATGGATTGCTTTCATGGGACTATGTCTCCAGCTTTGAAAATAAATGTTTTGGCTTTGTCTTCTTAACATTTAGTTTTGATAGTGATTCGGATGTGCTTCAGCATTTGTCTAGCAGCAGGAAATAACTACCCTGGGGTGTTTTATTCAATTGATATGATCTCTGAGTTATTTTCCAGAAGGACAAAACTTAATGGAATTCTTGTTAGGATCACTTGCTACCTCCTGGTCTTTCCTCCTTTGAGCACAAACAGTTCTAAATGCTCTGCCTTTCTGCAAAATCTCATATACCGCAGCAAATGCAAACACTTTACATTTCTTGAAGGGCTCAGTTACAATAATATTTTCCTTTTACATTTTGTTCTATCTATAAATCTTTTTTATGGCAGTTTAAAAAAAATAAGTAAACCTCACATGACACTTTTATCACTTATTTATTTAATATCTCAAATTAACTGTCCTAGTGCTGCAATTTGGAGGTTATGCAAACTTAAAAAAACCATACCATGCTAGGACTGTGGTTACTATAGACATGCTGGAATCTAATTGCCCCTTTGAGACAGCACAGCATGGTCCGTGCTTTATACCTGACCAGCTCCATGGACTAGTATGGAGATGATTAGAGTCCCACATCTTGTCCTTCTTTGCTCCTCTCAGAGGGACGCTGGCCCTCTGAAGGAGTCAGGGGCTCAATCTATCTCTGACAGGCTCCATAAGGGGGAATGAGGCAACTGAAACCTGTCAGTTTCACCTGGCACTAATTAACTTACTTGGTAACAAGAATTGCAGTTTTTCAATGTTGTTGTAGCATGTTGGTCCCAGGATATGAGAAAGACAAGTTGGGTGAGATAACATCTCTGCTGGATCAACTTCTGTTGGTGAGAGACAAGCGTTTGAGCTCCATGGAAAAAGTGCTTTGTGAAGCTTGAAAGTTTCTCTTTCACCAACAGGAGTTGGTCCAGTAAAGATATTACGTCACCCCTTGTCTCTCTGAGTAAATGGGAGGCAGTTCATTAGGTAGGGCACCGCCAAGCATGATAAAAAGCTACTCCAAGTCGGGGGATAGTTAGGGGAGCAGAGGTTCCTGGGGAGAGGAATAGTTCCCAGAATGTAGAAAGAGCTCCTACAACAAAGGTTTCTCAAGGGGTAGCTGGTGAAGGCGGGTGAGTTTCCACAAGGAAGGGACTATGAATGCTAAGTCTCAGAGAAACCTGGCTCCTATGAAAGATTTCACCAGGCAGCAGCATAAGCCATTGACAAAGAGGAATTATGTGCTGTCCTGAGGAAGGGTCGTTGTGGTTCAGTGTCTGTGGGAACCTTGACACAAGAGGAGAGACCCTCCCCCAGTGAAGAGCTAGTGATGAGAGGCCCTGACTCCAGAAAAGGGTTCTGGGTCATGAAGGCCTCACTTGTAAGGGATCTTGGACATCACTGGGGTTGATGGACTAGGGTTGACTCAGTCCTTTCACCCTGCAGCTAATGATGCTGGGAGGGAGGCCTATTTGTGAGATGTTCCACCTCTGGGGCTAAATAATGTAGACCTCTGAAGGGGAGATGTCAATATACAGGCCTCATTAGGCACATTGAAACCCTTGCTTGGGGAAACTGAGGCAGAGATGCAATGGTGGTGTTGCACCAGCCCACCAGGGAGTGCTTTAAGGGTCAGTGCCCCTGTTACAGGCACCTAGGGCTAGATCCACAAACAGGACATAGACAGTGCAACATGAGGCCTAACTTTAGGCACCCTGCTTCCCAATGGAATCCAGAGCCTTGAGTTAGGTGTCCAGGCTCCCTACACAATGCATGGGTGAAGTTAGACACCTAACTCCGACCCAGAGTTAAGTGCCTCCCTCAGCTGAAGATTTACAGTCTCCCTGATGCCTAAGCCAGCTCAGCACTTTCTCACAAAGGAGGAGTGTTATTAGTACCCCTACCACAGTAGTCTAGTGGTTAGAGCATGCTCCCACAATGTGGGATACCTGAGTTCCCATCCCCTTGCTTCCTGATTCAAAGAAGGGACTTTAACCACAGCATCCCAGCCCCGACATGCATTTCCCAACCACTGGGCTATGGCTATTCTGAGGTGTGTTCCTCTTGGTCTCTCTGTTAAAGCTGTTCCACTACGTATAAGATGCTGAAACATTTCATTGGGCCAGAGAGAGTATGATTGTATAGCCCAAGGCACTCCCCTGGGGTGTGGGAAAGTCAGGTTCTAATCTGTGCTCTAAATCAGACAGAAGAAGATTCAAACCCAGGTCTCCCACATCCTGGGTGAGTTCTCATATTAAGGAACAAGGGCAGCTTCAACTATCCTGCGTGTGGCCCACTCTGGTAGACCTGCTCTAAGGTGATATCTGAGCAAGCCTGCTGGATGAAGCTCCATAGGTCAGATAGACAGCATAGCCCCTAGTTTGTGAATCCCAGGGCCGTCCAGAGGGGGGGGCACGTGGGGCAATTTGCCCCAGACCCCACAGGGGCCCCCACGAGAGTTTTTTGGGGGCCCTGGAGCAGGGTCCTACACTAACTTCAGGGCCCCGGAAAACTCTCGCGGGGCCCAGGCCCCCGGAGCATCTTCCGCTCTGGGTCATCATCGGCAATTCGGCGGCGGGGGGTCCTTCCACTCCAGGACCCGCCGCTAAAATGCCCCGATGACCCGCGGTGGGGGGTCCTTCCGGCACTTCGGCGGTGGGTCCCAGGGCGGGTCTTCAGTGGCAATTCGGCGGTGGGGGGTCCTTCCACCCCGGGAACCACTGCTGAAGACCCCAGGCTCCCTGAATCCTCTGGGTAGCCCTGGTGAAACCTGCTGGGGCTTAGGTGCAAGCTAGGTATATGTGCCCCTTTCAGAAATGCAGGTGGCATGGGATCTTATTGGCAGAAACTTCGGGACTTTAGGTGCTTGCAGGGCTAGGCAGCAGCTAAGCAGGGATTTTGAGGATCTAAATTTTGAACTTAGCTGCCTAAAGTTGCAATTAGTTCCTTAAATTCTTTTGTGGATCTAGCCCCAGTCACTATGAGGATGCTAAGAGGGAGCAAGGATTGGATCCCAACAGAATTCTGACCAAACACGCTGCATGGAGCAAGAGTCAGGACAGGCTTCTGGGCCCTTTCCTTCCCTTAGAAGGAATAAATATATTTTAAAATCAAATGGCTGCAAATCAGCCTCCTTCTCTTAATTGCCAGACCTAACTGCATACCTCTGGATTTGTGCTGCCTCAAAAACTAATACTGCAAGCAGAGCATGGAGCTACATTCCTTATACTACGATTAGGTGTTAGGAAAGTTATCTACTGTTGCAGAAGAAACCCAGAAGTTTGCTCTGAGCTGTTGGCAGGTAAAAGTCTTTCAATTCATCTTTATAATAAAAAATAATGTTGGTATTCGAGATGGGCAAAATGCAGGGGGCAGCCAGAATCTGTAAAGGTGATACAGCAGTAACATCAAATCAGCACAAGACACTTCTAGGACTAAATTGCCAGTCCTAGAGGCAACACATTTTTATGTGTACTTATTATATGCTTTAGACTTTGCAATTATACATGTGGAATTACAGGGGGTTGAAGGAGCAAGAGATTCATGTACATTTTTACAAATGCATCTGTTATACTCATGGCTGAAGACTTTCCCTTTGGTTTTGATTAACTGTTCTATATCTGGCTTTATATAGCAAGTCTGACAATAAGATGTCATGAGATTCATGTTCAAGATAGATGTATTGGCCTCTGCACTTCTCGAGACAGGCTGAGTGCAAAGGGGTTTTGCGTTTGGGTTTACTTTGCATTAGCACTGAAAATTTATCCAAACCCCTTCAAAACTCTTTGAGTCTCCAAAACTAGCAGAGAGAACAGACCTCCTTGTGGTATTCGCACTTCCAGCTGCAGCCAGAAACCAGAAGTGAAAAAGACTTAGTCAAACATTTCAAAATCTTAAAGTTGCAATTTAGGTTTGGCTTTAGAAATGGGTGAAGGGTCAAAGGGGATTGGGAGAAGGGTAGAGGATTCTTATTTTTCCAAAACAGTTTGCCAGTCACTAAAGGTTAAATTCACCCTGTGCAGCAAGGCCCATGTCCCACTTAAGCCTAAAGGAGTGAACTTCACTCATGTCAAATAATCAAACAATTGATGTAGCAAAATTCATTTTGCCCATCTCGAATACCAACATTATTTTTTATTATAAAGATGAATTGAAAGACTTTTACCTGCCAACAGCTCAGAGCAAACTTCTGGGTTTCTTCTGCAACAGTAGATAACTTTCCTAACACCTAATCGTAGTATAAGGAATGTAGCTCCATGCTCTGCTTGCAGTATTAGTTTTTGAGGCAGCACAAATCCAGAGGTATGCAGTTAGGTCTGGCAATTAAGAGAAGGAGGCTGATTTGCAGCCATTTGATTTTAAAATATATTTATTAGAAAAGGCCCTAGACCCAAACATCCTGAACTTTGCAGCTGGTCCCTATTTCTGTAATGGGCTGAACCAAAATCCCAGATCCAAACACCTTCACATCTGAGAAAATGTTGTTATGGATCAGAACTCTGGAGCCCAAGCTTATCCCCAAAAGTTTATTTGTAATGTTTAAGGTTTTGTGTATGGGTCTAAATCTGATCTCATGCAGGTGTGAATAAGGAGTAATTCCACTAAAGTCAATGGACCAGATTTTAATTTCTCGTTACTTTTACACCAGTGTAATTCCATTCACTTCGAGTCATTTCTGATTTACTCTGGTTGCATAAGGTCAGAAGCAGACCCAGTCTCTTGAGGATTTTAGTTTTCCTTTTAATTTAATAAAATCCTGGCACAGCATTATAAGAAACATCATGGGATTTTTCTGCTAAAAGTGCTAGTAAAATGTTACCAGAGCAAATAAATGAAAAAATTCTCTGATATCTCTAAGTAGAAATGCGTGCCATGAGCTGAGAAAGAAAAAGAAATTTTCTTCAGCACTAAATCATATTTTACAGTTTAATCATCTGGAAGATCTCCATATGTCATATTTATATTCACTTCCTATTTAATGCAATACAGATTTTTCAAATGCATCAACCTTAAAAGAAAATAACATATGGAGAAGGCTACATAGTTATTTTATTTGATGAAATGGTATGCTTTTGTCTTACAGAGAAATTTTAATGCAAAGACACTGAAACAAGACTGTTTTCTTATATCAACTTTTTTCAGTTTTCATTGCCCAGCCAAGAATTGAAACGGTATCAGAAAATATGAAGGCTTTATGTATTCTTTCCACATCAATGATTTAGTATATTCAGTAATGATAATGAATCTAAAATTTTACTTGAATACTTGATACTGGAGTCTGAAGTTCCGAAAGTGCTTTCTTCTAGTCTCTGTGCTGTTTAAAAAAAATGCAACTGCTTACGTTTTTTGTTTCAAAATGCTATCTGATAATTGGATATGTCACAGTGCTATTGTAATCCAAGTTGATATATACACGTTTGCTTTTCTGAGGATGGTTCAGTCACTTCTGGGATTAACATGTACAGTAACGCTTCTTAATAATGAAAGACTGATTAACATTTTAGAGACTGCAGGGGGTGACAAGATAATGGCTGAGTCTGTGAAAAGCTTACAGACAGAGTTTGGACCAAATTCTGCCATCAGTTACACTTGTGTAACTCCATTGATGTCATTGTGATGTAACTGAAGTCAGAATTTAACCCGGAGTTTAGCATCATTAATCACAGAAGATTTTAAATAAGTTGATGGAGACTGTGTAAGGCCATCTGTGTACAAATACAAAATGTTGAAGAATGAGATCTAGTTTTGTATACATAAAAAGAATTATAGAGGCAGATCACAGAGCCACTTTTATATAACCAGACTGTCAAATTCAAATCTGATGGCTGTAGATGAAACTCCTGTGGGAAATCTCTGGACCAAATTCAGTAGTGATGTTATTGTGATGTTGTTGCATACAGAGTGTAAACTGGGTGGAAAACAACTGTAAATGATACCCTCTCCCTATTTATGAGAGAGTGCAGGGGTTGAGCCTGCACTTTGATTATTTGAAAGTTAATTAGTGCCCCAGGAGAAGCTGACTGTGGTAATGGGGTAGTGGGCTGGGTGGGGTAAACATTCAGTTGGCCCTATCAGCTCAGGCCTGATAAACAGAGGTACAGGAAAGAAGTGCAGGGGAAAAGAGAGAGAGAGAAACAGGACTAGCTGGGACTAGTCACACAGAGAGCTTAGAGTGGGAAGACCTCTGTTTCCTACAGGTCCTGCTGAGAGGGCCTAAACCCTGGCAAATACTGTAAATAGGTGGGAGCACAGGGGACTATGGTGATATCAGTGAAGGGGAAGTAAAATAAAACGTCACTGAGAGCACACCTGGAGGACTCTGTGTAGTTTCTGTAGGGTAGAGGACAGGGGTGTAACAAGGCCCCAGTTACACTCCTGATTCTGCCCTAATTCTCATTCTGCTTTAATAGGAGTTTTGCCTAAGTGTGGAGTAAAATCACATGATTTGGCCCAGAGTGGTTTGACTCTCTGACTTTTAATGGAATTACTCTGGATTTACACCAGTGTTCAGAGCAGAATTTGGCCCTTTACTTTTATTTTACATCACAAAGAGATTTTATCAAATTAATGGTCAGATCTCTTTTGTGTTGCGTATACACAGTTCTCATTTAAATTACTCCCCAGCACATTTTAGGAATAGATAATTAATTTATTGGTGCATAATGAACTCTGGCACTAGAGCTACAGTTGCACCTACACACTTCACAATTAAACAGGTTTTGAAAAAACAGAATTGAGCATGCACCTTTTTTATATTTGACCTATACTATTGTGTGAGTGGAATATGACCCACTTTTTAAGCTATACAAACTAGGAATATGTGTGTATGTATCTAGGGGTAATCATCATGGCAGCAGGGCCGGCATTAGGCCGATTAGTCGAATTCCCCGGAATCAGGCCCTGCACTTAAGAGGGCCCTGCGCCTTAGGCACTTTTTAATTTTTTTTTTACTTTTTAACTTACATGGCAGCACTCCAGGGCTTCAGCGGCATTTCAGCGGCAGGGGGTCGTTCGGTGCCGTGGAAGACCCGGGGTGGACCTCCCACCCCCCCACGGAAGTGCCGCCAAAGCCCCGGACCGCCACCGGGGTATTCGAATCAAGCCCCACAGTTAATAAAGCATACCATGTAGGAAGAGGTCACTTCCACTTAGATGTGGAGCTGAGGATTAGATTTGCCATCTTAAATAAGGGGCAGACTAACAGAGATGTAAATGAACTGCAAACATGAAAAAAAAAGAAAATATTAATTCTACTTTTCTTAAATAACAAGAGAAATGTCCTGCAACTATTGCATATCAGTCGGGCCCATTCTTTTTAATTTAAAATTGTAAATTTTTACTGAAATGTATGGAGGAAATTTGCACAAAGACAGTAATTTGACTGATACCTTAAGTAACCACCAGGTTCTGAATGGGACTATTGTCAAACTCTGCCATTTCTATTTTCAGTGGGTTCATGTGAAAATATTTTTCTTCTTCCGTTTTTAAATTGCTTCACAAATCGGAAGTTTCTATTTGAGGTTTTGTTTCAGACAAAAAACTCGTTCAAAGTCAACATGTTTCTCCTGGTTTCACAGTTTTGACATGAAACCAAAAGTCAGTTCAGCTTCACTGGAAACTGCTCGGGTTTGGTGGGATGGTCCATGAACTTTAACAAACCTGGCCCAATAATTAAACTTGTAACAAAGTCCAAGGTGAGCTTTTTTTTACAACTGAAAGTTTTGCACACTTCTGTCTAAGATTCCATACCCGTCTTCTTGACACCCAAATCATGTGACACACATTGTGTCATAGACAAACTAAAAATAATTAGGCTTTTTCTAAACACTGATATCTCCTCCATTTACCGATATCACTGTAGATTATAAGCATTCAGTTGGTACTGCCTGCTACTGTTGATATGATGTGGTCTTTACTCCCTTCCCTCTATTCAGCAGACAAGCAACTAATCAGTCTGGCCATTCACTGAGTGAGCTGACAACTGCAAGAACCAGATGCTAAGCTCTAGAATTTATTTTTCCAGTAGGGTCATCTAGGTCTTTGATTTGTTTCCTAGCTAGCCTCTTCTAAAGCATTTTATCTGGCTTCTTGGCCGATTTCCACCACAACAATAAAGTATTTGTACGTCTTAGCTTCCCCATAATCACCAACACCAACTGCAGTTCTAAGAAATCCCCTGTGTAAAGATGTGAAGTTTTTATTTTTGTTGCGAAAGCTGCCAGTGAGGTACAGATTTTGTTATGTCAGATACAATATTCATATCTTGTTTATAACTGCTGAAAAGAACATACTGTAAAGTTTCATCCATAGAGTCGACGCTTCACATTTATCAGAACAGGATTTGCACTCTGATGTTTGTACAATTACAAAAGTTATCGCTAATGGGTGGAGGAACAATGTCTGTTTTAAGTGGAGGGAATCCATCCAAATCTCAGTGGGTAGTAAAAGGAGGACATGAAAAACTGGGATAGCCTTTGCAATCACACTAATAACAGAGAGTCACCCTGACAGCATGCAAAAAAAGTTAAAATCCCGAGCATATTGCACAGGAAGATTTTTTTCCCCTCAGTTTCATCTAGAGTTTAATTTTAAGTAGAAGTGAACTCACAGATTTATATAGTGTGAGCGCACACATTTTCCAAGAGAGTATCTCATAAGCTCCAAATATATTGTTGCTGCATAAAGGTTTGCATCAACACAAAAAATATTGACTAATGAATTACTTATTTATCAATGTATATTACCTGGTTCTGTACCAATCTTTTAATTACGTTTCAGTCCTTAAATGCTGCATAAGTTTCAGGCGTTTAAACATCTCTACTCTTCAATCCAAGTTTTTCTTTCCTGGAATGCAGGTTCATTGGTGGGCTCTAGATTTTAATTTAGGGTTAGGATGGATTGCCAACGCTTTTTCTTATGCTTGTCAATTCTTGAAAAAATATGTCTCAGGCAGATGAATTACAGATGTGGAAAACAACATGGAAAAACGCATGGAGAGAGGCTAAACGTGTAGTTTATGTTGGGCATAGCTCCCTATTTTGCAGTTTGATGCTAATATAATATTCTGAATGTATACAGCGAATGATTACATAGTGAACATCTTCTGTCATGAAGAATTTCATAGCTCTACCAATTTAGCAGATAGATATACGTATAGTAAAACAAATCTTCATCCCACAAACACAGCCCAAATTTAGAGCTTGGCAAAATTTGTTAACTGACACTGTTTGTGGCAAAAACACAGATTCCATGACACAGAAATATTTCACAAATTCATGTCAGTTTTGATGAACTGTTCATTTAGGGAAAGCAACTAAATCATAAAAAATTAATACATTTCCTTTTGACATTTTTTAAATGAAGTGTTTAATGTTTTCATTCAAAATTACTTTGTTTCATGCAATGTATTTGTAGCAATGTGAGTCTTAGAATAGAGAGACAAGATGGGTGAGGTAATATCTTTTATTGGACCAATTTCTGTTGGTGAGAGAAACAAGCTTTTGAGCCATACAGAACTTTTCTTCAGGTCTGGGAAAGGTAGTCCAAGCATCACAGTTAATTGCAAGGTGGAATAGATTGTTTAGCATAGGTAGTTAGCATATATTCTCAGAGACTGTTCCAGGTAGGGTGACCAAATAGCAAGTGTGAAAAATTGGGACAGGGGGTGAGCGGGTAATAGGAGCCTATATAAGAAAAAGCTCCAAATATCAGGACTGTCCCTATAAAATCGGGACATCTGGTCACCCTAGTTCCAGGTAGAGTGGATTACTATACCTCTGCAGTCTTAGGATAAAAAGACGGGATTTGTGGGTTGCAGGATGTTGTAATAAGTCATAAATCCACTGTTTTTGTTTGAAATTTTCTTTAATTTTATTTTTAAAAATTTAAAAATGTTAAAAAATACCTGAAGTTAAAATGATATATTTAGTGTCAGTTCCAACAGAATTGTTTTTAATTTGCAACACATTTTTTTGGCTTTTTTGTTTCACTGAAAATTTCAAAAACATTTTTGGGCTGGCCTGAAACAATTTTTTTTGCTTTAAAAATTGCCAACAAACCAAGAAACTCCATTATTTACCCAGATTCTCGGATGCCAACAGTGTGCTTATCACTGAACAAAACCCAGAAGATGACGCTATTCCTACTCCCATGGAATTTATGATCTAAGGGCTAGACTCTTCCACCTTTACTCATGTTACATAGAACTTGTTGTCCATGTTTTTTAGGAGTAAGGTAGTAATCAACATGAGTAGAGGTGGCAAAATCTGGGCCTTAAAAAGTCAGACTGCTGTAGGTGACAAGAGGGAAGCTAACAAAGTGTGTAATACATTTTGTATTTTTTTACTTCTTTTAATTGGTATGATGTAACATTAGTTCTCGGGTAACTTGGCTGGCACTAGTAGGCGTGACAGAAGGACTGTGTCTGCAGACAATTTTGAATGAAGTGTTTGTAGCTGCATTTTCACCAGGGGAAAAGGGGGAGTTCCAGGCATAAGGCACAGCATGAAAATAGCTTGAAGAGGAAAGAGGGAGAAGTGCATTGTGGGAGTGTTGAAGTGGGAAAGGTCTGAGTGAAAGGAAGGGAACAAGAACAGGAATAATAAATTCACCATCCCTTCTTGCAATGTAGTAACGGTTTAATAGCTCATGGCAAAACCATGTAATATACACAGGATGTTCCCTTATAGGTCATGTTTTCTAGACTTTTCATCATTTTTGTTGCTCTTCTCTGGACTTTCTCCAATTTGTCCACGTCTTTCCTGAAAGATGGAAGAGTGTTAACTCTCACACTAAAAAGTGTTAAGAGGATCTTCTTTGTCTCCAGTTGGCTAGAACCTCAGTTTACACTGCATATAAAGGACAGCTTTCCAGTATTCGAGTGCCTCCAGAATTATTTGGGCATTGATCAGAACTGACTCCAGTATTGTGACTTCTTGAATTTCAGGCAAGTTTCATTCCACCTATTCCTTTCCCTCTAACAAGCTTTTGGACAGAGATAGGTGGCTAAGCTGACAATTGGATCCAGATGCTAAGCAGCTTTTGGGGTGTGATTAGTCAGATGACGTTTGGACCTTACGTATAATTTAAATATAAGCCTCACTTAACTAGGACCCAAAACCTCTCCTCCCCTGAGAGACTCCAAGTTTGATCTATCTATACTTTAACACATGTTGGGGGAAAAGGGGCTTTGCCTCACCTTCTACCCCATTATTTTAGGGTGTTTCTGCAACTCCTGAGCTTTTCCTATATGTCTAGTTGCCACACTCTCTTATCTACAGTCAGGGGGAGAAGGGGGGCTGAAAGATGGGAGGCAGCAAAGATAAGGCTCTCCTCAATCCACTGTATCTCCATACAATCAAATTGCCTGCCCCTTCCCTATTTGGCAGCAGTGAGGCAGAAAACAGTTGACTGAGACTTGTCTTTCTCTGAGCATGAGATGTTCCAGCCTTCACTTGGGTAATATGTGGTAGTAAAAACCCTGCTCCGTATCTCAGCACAGCCTGCATCTCTAAAGGCTGTTTGGATCAGGAAAGAGGGGCCTTATCTTTGCTTTCCCCTCCACTGAAAATTGAAGATGGGGCATACAAGGCAGCTGGCTGATGTCAAAGAACTAAAGAAGGGGAAAGTAACCAACTAGAGAGGAGAATAACAAAACAACTGGGTTGTTCCCCAAGCCTACCCTCACTAGAAGACTGTTTAAAGTTAGGAGAGGGTGATCTTGAGATAAGAATATGTATCAAAGAGTGGTGAAATTGTGAATTTCACTGCGGTTAGTTCCAGATTTCCTTGGACTTTCAGGTTTTGTGTGAACCTAGTATAAGTGAACACAGAGGGCTATGAACTCGTATAGACCCAGCTCACTGTTTTCTTCATGAAACCCATGTGATTTTGTAATTTCAAGGTTTTCACTAGAGATTGATATGCCTCAAAAAGCCTGGAGTTCAGATGAGCTTACAAAATTCTGGGTACTTTTCCCAATCTTATCTAAACTATATAAATTTTGGTGATGTTCAAAATTGGGCTGTAAATCTCATGAAAGGTTTTCTTGAGAGATTTCTGGCACCTCTGCATTTAATCCCAGGAGGGATACCATAGGGGCAGCCTTTCATGGAGTATTGCAAGGAGAAATGATAACTATATGGTTAAGACACACAAGACCTGGGTTCTGTTCCAGGTCCACCAGAGACTTTTGTGTGACCATGGGCAAGTCACACAGCTTTGCTATGCCTCAGTTTTGCCATCTGTGAAAGAGGGATAATTATACTCCCTATTTCTTAGCAGTGCTGTTATGTGCTCAGACACTATGGGGATGAGTGTCATAGAATGCTTATAAATGAATGTTTTGACTTTTCTGTTTGGGAAAGGTATTTTGAAGGGTTTCAGAGCCTCACAGAAAGGTATGATTCTGAAAATTGAAGACAATTTGGAGTAAGGGCGGGCAACTATTTTGTCCAAACTAATTGACTCATAATTTTCCCTTAGTTGTTTCTGTTCTAGACTGATGCCACACGTACAGAGCATGCTTTAACAGATCATAGAATCATAGAATATTATGGTTGGAAGAGACCTCAGGAGGTCATCTAGCCCAATCCCTTGCTCAAAGCAGGACCACACCAACTAAATCATCCCAGCCAGGGCTTTGTCAAGCTGGGCTTTAAAAACCTCTAAGGGTGGAGATTCCACCACCTCCCTAGGTAACCCATTCCAGCACTTCACCACCCTCATAGTGAAATAGTGTTTCCTAATATCCAACCTAGACCTCCCCCCAACTTGAGACCATTGCTCCTTGTTCTATCATCTGCCAACACTGAGAACAGCCAAGCTCCTTCCTCTTTGGAACTCCCCTTCGGGTAGTTGAAGGCTGCTATCAAATCCTCCTTCACTCTTCTCTTCTGCAGACTAAATACACCTCTACCCCGATATAATGCTGTCCTCGGGAGCCAAAAAATCTTACAGCGTTATATCGAACTTGCTTTGATCCACCGGAGCACACATCTCCGCCCCCCCTCGCCCCCTCCCAGGGCACTGCTTTACTACATTATAAAAGAATTCATATTAGATCGGGTCACATTATATCGGGGTAGAAGTGTAACCACAGTTCCCTCAGCCTCTCCTCGTAAGTCATGTGCCCCAGCCCCCTCATCATTTTCATTGCTGCACTCTCTCCAATTTGTCCATATCTCTTCTGTAGTGGGAGTACCAAAACTGGATGCAATACTCCAGGTGTGGCCTGACCAGTGTGGAGTAGAGGAGAATAATCACTTGCCTCAATCTGCTGGCAATGCTCCTACTAATACAGCCCAATAAGTATTGGTACCAACAGGTAGTCATGTCCTTAGCGTTAGACATTAGCTTTCTCCTTGATATCTCAGCTTTGCTTTTTGTATGGATATCAGTGTACTTGAATTTTAATCCTTGCATTTCTATAGTTAACACAGTTGCCAAACCCATGCACTTTCTTGTTTTGTTTTTCCATTTGCTGTATGTCTTCTGACTCACACACTAGTCCCTGGAGGTTATTAATTCTCTCCTCATTGGATGAATGCTGTATGAACCACTCAATTGAAGGGATTAACTAAATCCATTGGATAATAAATAATTCCCTGATCATTCTACAGTTCTGGAATTCTGGAAAATATGATCTCCTAGAATGATATGGCTAGGTGTGTGTTGGAGATGGGGCAGAGGAGAGGGAAGTCATATTATCATCACTGACTGCTGTAAAATATAATGCCTTTAGCCATAAAATTTTCTTAGCTTCATTATAAAATTCTTTGAGCCTGATACCTGAAATATCACACCATCTTCTAGCTTTAAAAACTCTTCCCTTGTTTATTCAGTCATCAGAGTCAGACCTCCTGCAAATTGCACTTTAACCACATGCACCAGTAGGGAATTTTCCTCTTTTTTACAAATCATCAAAAAGAACCTGAAGACTAAAATATTTTTTTACAGCTAAAGAGCTGTGTTTATACTATCTAACAAATACCACAATGTTATTAATTAGTATATTTCATAACCTACATGATAACTAGTAGCATCTACACACCGCATTGGTTGGAACTAAAGATTGAAGTAGTACTTTTAATTTCAGTTAGTGTTTATAAAATTTACAAATAAATAATTATGATAAATGCCTTGGGTCCAGTCCTGACCTTACTGAAGTAGAAAAACCTCCATTATCTCTCCAAGGAGCAGGAGCAGGCCTTCAGTTGAAAGAATGAAAGGAACTAGTGTTTTTGTGAATTTTTAATCATTAAAATCAGGGCTGTTTTACTAGTAAAATTTTATTATACAATATCATTAAATGTTTTCAGTTTTATTAAAAACATTTATTTGTATTTGTTAAACTTTAATGAGATTTGTTGGTTGTTGTTTTTTTTTAAAGTGTGTATGCGAGGGAGAGGGTGAATTAATTTAATTAGGGCTTAGAGGCCAAAGCGAGAAATGCCTTTTATACCCCAGACACAATGATCTTGATATAAATTTCCATTTAATTTAAAAATAGTGACCCCCATTTCCCCTTGCCCCCCAAACACAGGTAGGGGTAGGAATAGCTCAGTGGTTTGAGCATTGGCCTGCTAAACCCAGGGTTGTGAGTTCAATCCTTGAGAGGGCCTTTTAGGGAACTGGGGTAATAATCTGTCTGGGGATTGGTCTTGCTTTGAGCAGGGGGTTGGACTAGATGACCTTCTGAGGTCCCTTCCAACCTTGATATTCCATGACAGGTCATCAGCCTGAGATCATCAGTACCAAAGCATAGACTTATAACATTTGAGCTAACAGTGTTAACTCCACAAACTAGTAGATTGTTATTCCTTTAATGTGGACTAGCTACTAGTGAGGGATGTGGCACCCACTTTAAAATCATGATACATTTATATCATGTTACGATGAATATTTTATCCATCTGGCATGGAGGAGGAAGAGCAGGCAGGGTTCCAGCATCCCCAGCCTCATACATGGGGGAAAGAGGTGCAGCAGGCAGGGTTCCAGTGACCCCAGCCTTGCCTTTGGGAGTGGGGCCTCAGACTAACCCCAGGCAGTGTCCTGTTTTCCCTTTGGGAAATATGGTCACCCAAATCCAGAATCTTACATTTTTATGGGATTGCTCTCACTGTCAACATAACTCTTAAGAGGGAGGAGGATGAGATATCTGGTCTCTCAATTCCTCCTAACTATTTAGAAGAAGCCTACAATAAGGACACACCAATTTAAATAAAAAAAAAAGCTATATAGTCTGATGTGAAAGGCCATGCAGAGTCTTTCTGGTTCTCCATAAAAACTGTCTGACTACCTTTTTCACCAGACTCTGAGTTACAGCCATCTTCCTTGTGATTTTGTTTTATCTGTAGCTTGAGTTGTTGTATATACAACTATCTGGGCTGCAGTACTGCTTCTTCACCTTCTGGACTGGTCTGCTTGGAACATGTCCTTTGCAATCAAACATGAAAGGCCTGCTTTAAACTACAGGGACTCTGATTGATTGGTTCCAGCGGTTCTGTCAGTTAATGTCTGTGAACTCATGATCTGTTCCATTAACTCTGTCTTCACTGGGGTTGTACTAGTGAGGGCAGATTTGGCACAATGAATTCAAATAGACCAGCACTTTAAGAGGAAATGGAGAACTACAGATGGGTGTAAAAACAAAAGATTCAGGATTCAGATTCAGTTCAGGAGAGCATCAGAAATTTCAGATGCTTTTCTGAACTATCTGAATGATCTAAACATCTTGAGTCTGTAAAGCTGGGTAGCAAATCTTGTAAGAATAGGTTCGCTGGCCATAAGATATCCAGTAACTCTGCTTCCAGTTTGTTTTCCTGTTCACAAAGAACGGCAATATACCTTCAATTAGAATCATTTTCATTTTAGATTAGGACAATACAAGTAAAGTCTCCATGAAGAGTGCACTATATCTGCAGAGATCTAAACAACAAAGTGGCTGCCTGTCTCTTTTCTTTACGTAAATAGAAAAACTGAATCTGAACATTTCAGAACCTTACATTATTTGGTTCACGATTGGTTCTAAAATGGAAGAAAGTTCAGATCAGAGGTGTCTTCTCTTTTTTTTCTGCTCATTCAACCATAGCTAAGTGGTTTGAGCATTGGCCTGTTAAACGCAGGGTTGAGAATTCAGTCCTTGAGGGGATCACTTAGGGATCTGGGGCAAAACTGGTACTTGGTCCTGCTAATGAAGGCAGGGAACTGGACTTGATGACCTTTCAAGGTGCCTTCAAGTTCCATGAGATAGGTCTCTTTCTCTCTCTATATATAAGGAAACCCACTCTGTGATTTTCCCGATCTTCTTATGATAAAAAGAAAGACATGACAATGTTTTTTGCTCTTCCTTATTTTCTAATCGTGAAGAAACCATAGCAAATTTTGAAAATAATGCTCTGGATGTTTTAAAATGTTACAGTATTGGCAGGAACTTAAATCCTCGCCAGTGCTTAAACAGGGATGATTAAAAGTATTTCTGGAACGTTTCTACTTTTGTATGCTACTTTCAGATGTGTGTAAGAGGAAGAAAATGACATTGTACCAACCATAATTTTAGGCACTGATTAGATATTTTACATGGTGGCTTTCAAAACTCTCTGAATTGCGGAAAGAAAAAAGCCCTTGCTAAAGTTTCCCTGCTGTAGACAACAAAATAGCTACAGAGGCCAATTCTGATAGAAAACAGCATTTCCTTACAGTATATCCTCAGCTTAACACAGCCCACTTGAAAAGCAGAAGTTTAAGATGACATGCTCAGTTATCATTTAAAATGCCTAGTACAACACCAGAGCTTTGTAGCCCATTAAGCCCTTCTTCCACAGTTAAAATTTATGATATATTCATGCAGCCGGACACAATTTTATCTGTTAGTGAGCAGCAGGATTGGATTTGTCAAACTGATTGGCCCATTAAGTAGAAAATTGTTCTATCATAAACAAAACAAATGTATAAAGCACTCAAGTTACTTTTTTTAGGGGTTGAAAGAACAGAAGTTATCAAAAGTTTATTTTCCTTCCCAGAAATGTGTCTCCCCCAATCTGTGCATATGTCAGAGGCTCTTGCTCGGTTGTTCTAGCTTTTATTTGATAAGGAATGACAGTATTCTGTAACACTCAGAAAAACAACCACCCCCTCCCACCCCTCAATAAACTGCTTAATAATGCTGTTTGGTGTATCCTATAATGTGAAGTAACAGGGTAGGATCAGGAAAGATTTAGCTCTTCAATCCTAGATGTGCTTATGTTATATACTGTCAAAATTCTTATTATTTATGGGGGCATTACCACAACACTAATTTAACCATAAATTTCTTTATTAAAACCAAAGGCCAAATGGCATTTCTACAATTGCTTTAAACATATCTAAAAAGCCTAAACAATAAGCAATTTACTACATCCAAACAGTAACAAAAAAATTATACGCGTTTGATCAAGATACTTACAAATGAGCTTAGGGCTTGGTTACACTGGAGAGTTGCAGCGCTGGTGATGGGGTTACAGCACTGCAACTCACTCTGTGTACACACTTGGAAAGCCCAGCCAGCGCTGCAACTCCCTGGCTGCAGCGCTGGCTGTACACCTGGTCTGCTTGGGGTGTAGCGATTCCAGCGCTGGTGATGCAGCGCTGCTCATCAGGTGTGGATACCAACAGCGCTGTTATTGGCCTCCAGGGTATTAGGAGGTACCCAGCATACCTTTTCGGCCACTCTGGCTCATCGTTTCACACTCCACTGCCTGCGGCTCAGGTGGACCCGCCCTTTAAATGCCCGTAAAAAAGATCTTCTTCCAGTTTGCTCAGCCAGGTGTGGAGTGCAATCATCAATTCAATCAATCAGTGACCATGCTCCACGCCCAATATGAGCCCCAGCATGGAGCAATGGCGACCTGCAGGACCTTCATCAGTGTTTGCCGGTGAGGAAACTGTGCAGTCACAGCTGCGCTCCAGCGTAAGAAATTATGATACCTATGGGCAGATATCAAAGTCCATCTGCAAAGGGCCATGAACGTGACGCGCTGCAGTGCACGGGTTTAAAGTAAGGAGCTGCGGAGTGCCTATTGCAAAGCCCGTGAAGGGAAACCGGCGCTCAGGTGCTGCCCCACGACCTGCCATTTTTACATATGAGCTGGGATGCGATACTTGATGTGACCCCACTGCAATCCGTCAGGAACACTATGGACAGTTCAGAGCCGGAGAGAGGAGTGGAGACGGGTGGAGGAACCCGAGAGTGATGGGGTACTGGGGTGTGTGGGAGACCACCCGGAGTCCCAGGAGGCATGCAGCCAGGAGCTCTTCTCAAGCCAGGAGGAAGCTAGCAGTCGCAGCAGCTGGAACTTGTTGGTGAAAGAAAAAAGCAGAGGATCGTGTTCCCGGTAAGCAGCTTTTATTTTAAGGAGGGGAATTGTTTTTGGGAGGGGGGGTTTGGCTGCCTGCATGCATGCTACCTGTGGAATGCCCAGTGATTTGTCTATCACTATCACAGCGTAGATCGGCTCTCTGTAATCTCTGCAAAAGTTTCGACCAGAGTGGCAATGTGCTTCTGCAAGTTTATAGGGAGGAGCTACCGTGGTCCTATGTCCAGTCATGGGCTAACGCAGTCCGCGCGGCCACTGTGCCGGTGAGGGGTGGGGGGGACCATTGCTGCACACAAGCAAGCTGCATAGGGGCCAGGGCGGAATCCACATTGGTGAAGAAGACCCTTCCCGCTTCTTCCCTGGTGGACGCGGAGCAGGGAATATCTGGAAGGATAAAATCGGTGGAAAATGTAGGGATACTGTTCAGTGCACTTCCCCCAGCTGCTCTCTGCTTTCCCAATGCACAGAAACCCCAGTGAGCCCTGCATCAGGCAGCTCCCCCTTCCCAGAGGAGTCGCAAGCAGAAACATTGATTCCAGGAGTAACTGCTGTGGAAAATCGAGGGATACTGTTCAGTGCACTTTCCCCCAGCTGCTCGTCTGCTTCCCCAATGCACAGAAACCCCAGTGAGCCTGACTCAGGCAGTCATTCGCCATTACTTCACTCCATGTCTTCACGCTGTGAGCCTCTCTGTATGTTTTGCTAGTGTAAGAATGATGACAAATAGTCTACAAACTCCTTCACTGTGATATACATCAATGCAGCTCTGTAATAAATGTTCTATATCTTTTTTTTTTTAGTGTCCTTGAATCCTCTGGCCTTAACATGTACAGATGTGAGACTACAGAACTTGAGAAGGCGGCAAAGGAGAAGCAAGAAGATTTGATGAAACAGTTATGAATCAGTATGCCAGACGAGAGTAAGAGGCTGCAGGACTGGAGAGAGAAATGCACCAGTGAGGGAAATCAGAAAGCAGAAAAGGAATTGGCTAGGAGAGAAAAGCACAAAGCAGCTGATAAGCCTCCTGGCGCGCCAAACCGACTGTATGCAGTCAATGGTAGCCATGCAGGCAGATTCAATACCGTGCTAATCCACCCCTCCATCCAAAGCTCTCTCCCTCTGTGCCCAGTGTTTGCCCAAAACCCCTTCTCCAGCATCCTGGTCTTACCACCACCAGCTGCCCCACAAACCTGTACGTTCACTACGCCCCAATAACCTACGACCCTTACCCTATGCACTCACGCCAACCCCCATGCACCATCAGCATGATAATCCTGAAGTGCAGCGGGCATTGCACAGCACTCCAGGCAGGACATATTCATCCTACCCCCCATAACCTTTTATGTACTGTATTTTAATAAAGGATTTCTTTTGCTTTTTAAAACAGTTTTATTATTGCAGAAAGAGAAACATACTGTACCTCAAGGGAAAAATCATTGTACACTGCACTTAACCCAGTGCAAGGCACAAACATTACTGTTGGCTTTCAGCCCCCAAATTGCTCAGCGTCAAGGCATCCCTAATCCTGAAGCCCTGTGCGGGGCTCTCTAGTAGCCTGCTCTCTGGCTGTGCAAATTCAGGCTCAACAGGCATGAACCTCGGAGGTCCATTCGTCACTGAATGTTTCATTCTTCCCTTCACAAATATTGATGGGATACGACGCACGCGGATATAAGCGGGGGATGCTGCTTGTCCTCAAGTCTAGCTTCCATAAAGACACCTCCAGCGTCCTTTAAATGCCCACAGCCATTCCACAATCTTCTGCACCGCTCAGCTCCGTACGTGAACTGTACTTGGCCTTCCTGTCAAGCTTCCTGTATCAGGTCATTCATGAGCCAAGACATTAAAGCTAAGCGGGGTCTCCAAGGATCACAATGGGATTTCGACGTCCCCTACTGTGATCTTCCAGTCTGGGAAAAAAGATCCAGCCTGCCAGCTTCCTGAATAGACCACTGTTCCGAAAGATGCGTACATCATAGAACCTTCCCAGGCCAAGCCTTGTAGATGTCAGTGAAATGCCCACGGTGATCCACAAGCGCCTGGAGAACCATAGAGAAATACCCCTTCGCATTAATGTACTCGGATGCCTGGTGGGTGGTGCCAGAAATAGGAATATGCGTCCCATCTAGTGCCCTCCACAGTTAGGGAAACAATTTGTGCAAAGCCATCCAGGAATGTTCGCACGTTCCCCACAGTCACGGTTCTTCTTAGCAGGATGCGATTAATGGCCCTGCAAACTTGCATCAACCTATTCCAACGGTCACTTTCCCACCCAAACTGGTTCGCGGACTGTCGGTTAGCTGTTTCTGGAGTTGCCATCTTCCAGACTTTGCAATGCCACCCGCTTCTCCACTGGCAGGGCAGCTCATCAATCTGTGTCCTTGTGCTGCAGTCGTGGGGGCGAGCTCCTACACAGTCCCATGAAAGTGGCTTTTCATCCAAAAGTCTGCAGCCACTTGTCGTCATCCCAGACTTGCAGGACGATGTAGATCCCAACCACATCAGTGCTTGTTTCCCAGGCCCAAAGGCGCGTTTCCCGATGCTGAGCACGTTCGTTTACTGCACAAGCAATTAGTGTCAGGTGAATTATATCACGTCGTCAGGACTCCTCACTGTCACTTGGAGCTGAAGGAAATAGCTCAGCTGCCAAACGTGATTGCTGGCGACATTCATCAGTAAAGTCCCAGCAGTCAGGCTCCATTTCTAACAGAAATCACACTGCAGATCACATGGCACCAACTGCTATAGCGATGCACCCACGGGGGCGTTGGGACAGAAAGCAGAATGAACCCGCACTTCCGTTTCCCCTTCCCACACCCACAGCGCCAAAATGGGACAGAGGTGCTCTGTGGGATAGCTGCCCACATGCACCACTCCCAACAGCGCTGCAACTGCTGCAAATGTGGCCACACTGCAGCGCTGGTAGCTGTCAGTGTGGCCACACTGCTGCGCTGTTCCTACACAGCTGTACAACCCAGCTGTCACTCCCAGCGCTGCACATTTCCAAGTGTAGCCATGGCCTTAGACCCATATTGGTTGGCTCCAGTGTGATCAGGCTAAACTTAAGGGTATGGCTACACTTGGAATTTCAAAGCGTTGCCGCGGCAGCACCTCAGGAGCGCTGCCGCGGCAGCACTTTGAAGTGTGAGTGTGGTCAGAGTGGCAGCGCAGGGAGAGAGCTCTCCCAGTGCTACACGTAAACCACATCCTCTACAGGTGTAGCGTGCAGCGCTGGGAGCCGCGTTCCCAGCGCTGCCACCCTGATTACACTGAGGCTTTACAGCGCTGTATCTTGCAGCACTCAGGGGGGTGTTTTTTCACACCCCTGAGCGAGAAAATTGTAGCGCTGTAAAGTGTGAGTGTAGCCAGACAGAGTTTACTTTTTATGCCTTTTAACAAACAAGTGATGTCATTGCCAATTACTGACTTCAGCTAAAAGCCAATTTGAGACAATTCACCCTTCTTTCCAGTCTTATTTCAGATAAGATTTATAATCTCCTTTCTCCCCAAGGCCTTTCTTCCCTATCTCTTCCCCTCTTCTTGCTGACTAACAGTTTTTCCTTTGCACTTGGGTTCACATAGGCCCTAATTTTTTGAGGTAACACTGGTATGTGGGGTGGGAAGGGCCATGTTGGCTCATTTTAAGACATATTCTCTTTGTCTCATTAAAAACCACCTGCAGTCACCCCTATCAGTCAGAAGCCTTCTTTTTAGAACATAAGAACAGCCATTCTTGAATCAGACCAAAGGTCCATCTAGCCCAGGATCTTGTCTTCCAACAGTGGGCAATGCCAGGTGCTTCAGAGGGAATGAACAGAACAGGTAATCATCAAGTGATCCATCCCCTGTCGCCCATGCCAGGCTTCTGGCAAACAGAGGCTACGGACACCATCCCTGCCCATCTTGCCTAATCTTGCCTAATAGCCATTGATGGACCCTATCCTCCATGAACTTCCCCTTATTTCATTAGATATTCTTTGACCCAGACATCCTCTGTACTTCATTCATTCTGCCCTTATCACTCATTATTTTTAGGGCCTTTCCTTCCACTTTTTAGTCAGGGCCTTTCTTTACAACACGCACACGCACACATATACAATTTCCTTAACCAAATCTAAGCTAATTCTTTGATTTCATATTTATCCTACAAGCATCCATATAAAGCCAGATCCAAAGTCCTTTGAAATCAATACGAGTCATAATGACTTTAGAGAGCTTTGGATCAGACCGATACTGAATGCACATCAAAATTCAAGAGCGTAAGTAAAGGATGACCTTCCAGTGGAATTGCTGAAAACGTAAAACTGGCGTGTTACAATAATTTTGCTTGTCTCCTGTTTAGAAATCTATCTAATCAATTTTTTCATCTGAGAGCTTTTTGTAAAGCCCATCACTGTCAAATCTAGGACATTGCAGGAAATTGCCATATCTGTAATAGCACAATATTTGGGAGATCTTCTTGAATTAAATTTAAATAGCTTATAGTGGGATGTATGTATCTTCTCTAAGGGGGAGAGGTGGCCATTGTAAACCCTGGGACGTGTTAGGAGCTTCAAAGGACTATTTTAAATGACATGTCAGACAAGAAAGTATTTCTGGGACAAAGAAACTTAAATGAATTTCCTAAGAAATACCTGAGGAACAGGGAATGCAAATTCCCACCTCCGGACCCAACCATTTGAAGCTACATGCCGAGAAAAGAACGATTGTCTGATTGAGCAGCAAAGAATCCTGTGGCACCTTATAGACTAACAGATGTTTTGGGTGAATACCCTCTGGCATCTGACGAAATGGGTATTCACCCACGAAAGCTCGTGCTCCAAAACTTCTGTTAGTCTATAAGGTGCCACAGGATTCTTTGCTGCTTTTACAGATCAAGACTAACACGGCTACCCCTCTGATAATTGTCTTATTGATTAACTATACCTTTGAAGATCAAAGACCCACACTGAATAAAGAAAACGGTGATCTATGCATATGTGCAGTGCTGGTGCTGGCCCATTGGGGACCCGAAGCAGGAATATTTAGGGTTTCCCCAACACATACTAATAATTAATAGGGGGCCCCTTTGAGCTGCTCGGAGCCCTAAGGAATTGCTTAGTTTGTTTATGCCTAGTGCCAGCTCTGCATGTGTGTTCTTGTTCTGAGCAAAAAGCTGTTTTTGTAACCACAGAAAAATCCCTGTGTGAAGTTTGAAGGACTGAAGCCTACCAGAGCCCTTTTGGAGCTGGGGGTGATCTCTGGTAAGCTTATTAGCATGTGAAGAGGTTCTTCTGTTGTTTTTTAATGCTTTCCCTGGAAGGTTTTTTCCTTAAGAGTAAATGTGCTTGCTTAAAAAGGGCTATGTGGTAACGTAACTGTGAGCAATTATGCTATTTATTGCATTTGGAGAGAAAGCAAAGTTAGACACTGGCTGTTTAGCCCATCTGGCTTACTAGGGAACTCACAATGTGGACAGAAAACTGTGAAGCCTGGAAATACCCAGTCAGGGGCTCAAGAGAGGTGATAGTTGAGGAGCTGGGAGGCCTGGAGTAGGTGCCTTTGCTGGACCATGATGGGAAAATACAGTTCCAATTGACCTGAACTGTGACAGATGCAATCCCATTGAGTTCAACCAATATTCCGTTCAATTTATTTGCTTGTTAATTTTTTTTATCAGATAACTCTCCTAGACTTTAGGCTCCTCCCATAGTTTAAAACACAGAATTGCTACAAAATTTTAAATTTGCACTACAAAAATTCTTTTATCCGCTTTTTCAATTATCTGACTTCACGAAAACACCAGATCCAGAGACTCAGGAAAGGCTATCTTAGCATCTAGCAAAGATCCCCCATATTTCCCAAATACCCATAAATAATTATGGCTTTCTGGCATTGACTTGCTTGAATTAAACTCAGTGGAGAGACAATGGAGTAAGTGAGGGCAGGACTTGGCCCTAAGATATTTTATTTACACTTGGATAACTCAATAGCTCACTAAGAGCTAATGAATGATTTCATTTTTTTAAGTACATTGCTAATTACATTTAAAACAACCATAAAGAACAAACAAATACAAATATAGAATGGCCAAAATGGAATTTATTCAGACAACATAGGGAGTTCTTCATGCAAGTAATGAATGAGTGAAGAGTCAGCTGCTTTTTATTCATGTTACTACAGAAACAAGTGGGGACAAATTCTGCCAATTTGAGAATGTGCTTTCACAACCGGGAGGTAGGATGGTCTTGGGGTTTAAGACACAGGGTAAAGCTTCAGGCAATCTAGGTTCATTTCCTGTAGACTTCTTTAGTGAATTTAGGAAAACCTCTGAATCTCTGTGCCTCAGGTCTCCACCTTCAAAGCAAAGATTATACCTCACAGCAGGAGTATAATGATAAATATCTGGAAAGCACTTGGATACTATGGTCATGGGGCCTGTATAAGTAGGTAAGCAGAAGGGAGTTATTTTTGTGTCTCACAGATATCCCCACAGACATAAGAGCATATTTGTAGCCTAATTCAGCTCTCTTTGGCATCAGTGATAATTTTTCTATTGATGTAATTGGAAATTGGATGACACCTTTGATCAAACTGCCTGTCACTTTTTAGTGCATACCCTTTGGTAGGTGTGGCCATGAATAATAGTTTAAAAAGTTTAAAAGTCAAAAAAAAATAATTAAATGAATAATGGCAAAGAATTGCCAGCATTGATCCTCTGTAAAGCATAGTAGTGACCAGAATGAGCACCACTCCCTGGAGCAATGCCGACATATAGAACATATGGCAAATATCATACTTGCACAGAAATGACATGAAATTGAATATGTAAGTTATTTGATTAACCTGGCCATTGGTTTCTGAAGTTGAAAGTTTAGTGTTGTGTGAAGTCCTTGGCTTGTATTTTAATTAGGTTAAATATGATCAGATCAGAAAGATTTTTCAACTCAGAGTTAAGGAACACTAGCAAATCTGCATGTGATAATATGTAGATTATGTTACCTCATTCACTAGCAATAATGATGACACTCTATCAGTGGGAAATGTGCAGTTTCCAACCTCTCTACTGTTTATAAGAAACACTGAGAAAATGAGAGAGCTTGTGGTCATTGCCCACTGCAGTTTTCTACCTCCTAAGGGCCAGGTTTGGTAAAGTGTGCTCATCCATGATGTAAAATGCAAATCTGTAAATGAGGGTGTTTTGCCTGAAACAGCACAGAAATGTACTTTGCATAATAAAAAAAGCAAGCCTTGATGGAGATTTTATAAGAAATACACATAGCCCAGCAAATAGCTGCTTTTATCGTGTAACTGGGCAAAGCCTGGAATATCAATAGGGAGGAACCTGCTGTTCCACTGAATGGGATTTCAATGTGGCTATCCTGTAAAGTATCAGCATCTAATTAGGGAGCCTAGGTCCTGCGTTGTAGGCACCTATGGGGCCTAGAGCCCACCACTATTCTGGAAAGTGGGCCCAGCCTCACCAGTGTTTGAGCTAGTGAAGCAAGCAGAATTTTGTTTAGGAGGGAGAACATGTTACCTGCCTGGAAGCCTGAAATTTGAGTGGCATTGTGACCTGGTTCACAGGGTTTCCAGATTGAGGGGCGGAGCATTTAGGCCAAATTTGAGTGGCATTGGGACCTGGTGCTTGAGGTCACGTACCACTCTCTCTGGCAACCCTGTGCACCAAGTCACAATGCTATTCAAATGTGACCTAGACACCCCTCTGTCATGCCATGCCTACTCGGGGAGCTTCACTCATCAGAGCCCCAAGTATAAGGGGGTCTTTTCCTTGTACCTCCACTGTGGGCTTTACCCCCTACAACACACTGAACCCATCCATGTGAGTTGCAGATCATTTATGGCCATGAGTGATGACAAGCACAACAACCCTATCACTTCAATTCCAGGTGTCACAACCTGGCCCTGTTCCCCTCTCTGGGTGGACACCCATCTATTTTGAGTGGACTCAACCACTGGATCCCACTTGCTTCTGAGCATCCTGGGTCTGGCTAGTGATTGTTTACTGTTCCAGGCTCTAGATTGCTCAGGCACATTTCCAGGTGCAGACCACATGTTGGATACCCTTCTTGGGCAGTAGACCTGCCTGTTCTGGTCTAGCATTGCTTATTGTCCCTGTTGCAATCCAGCTCCTGCATCACCTCTGCAAAGTCTTCATAGACATCTGTATTCCTGTAGTTACCTTGCAGCTAGACTTGCACTGCACCTTTTCCCTACAAGCTGAGGAGATCTAGGACTTCTTTGGTGGTCCAGGCAGCAACAGGAACTTTATTATACCTGTCTGTTTGTGAAGGTGGGCTATCAGGAAAAGAGGCATTTACAAAACATGCCAGGGATTTTACAGTCAGAGTGCAGGGGAGGGCAGGTTTGCGATCACTGTGACCCTTGGGCAGTAGAATTTAAAGTTGAGAGAGACAGGGGCATTGTGGGACTGTTGCTGGTATAGGTAATACAGAATTCACCCTGGCATTTTGCTGGAAGAAGTATTACTGGTGTTGTTCAGGGTGTTGGTTTTATATTAGCAACAGAAAGGCTGGGTTTCACCACGAGGAATTAAAGCTGGGCGTGGATGCATGCAGACCAGTGGCAACAAAAGGCACGTTCTGCAAACAAAACACTGTAGTGTAGATCAGGTCTTTATATAATTCTAACATATAAAGAAGGACACAGTTTGTATTACAGACCCATTATTTTCCATCAAATCGAGTATCTGGCACTAAGATCCCCCTCCAAACAAAATGACTGTGCTATAGTATAGAGAGACAAGGTGGATGAGGTAATATCTTTTATCTGATCAACTTCTGTGAGAAAGACAAGCTTTTGAGCTACACAGAGCTCTTCTTCAGGTCACTGTAGTATGATCATTATCCTAGCTTACTCATCATTACAGTACCAAATTCCCATTCGGTGTGATAATAAGATAGTGAATTATGAATGATATTGTTGCTGTGTTAGAATAGGCATACAAAGTAGTTTGCAAATGTGTGATTTCCACTTAATACTACTAGGTGGCCCGTGTAAGCAGTTATTTCTAGTTTTCAATCTATGAGAATCAAGCCTTAATTGGAAGCGGTGGGGGGTTTGGGGGGGAACTGTCCTGATGAAAGACTTTTTTTCCATTAGATCAGTAGGCCCCCTCCACGAGCTTACATGCATTTCTACTCTTGGGCTTCAGAACAACATCAATAATAGCTGCACAACTTAACCGAACAGCCTGACCGAACATGGAGGGCATATCCAAAAATGCCTTGAACAATATTAATGTACAGCTAAGATAGGGAAAGTGACAATGCCCAATCACTGCACAAATCTTTGGGCTCCTGATTAAGGGACTGGGCTCCTTTTGTGGTTGAGACATTGCCTTACTGTAGGATCTTGAGAAAGTGATTTGATGTTGTGTTAAGTCTAAATCCTGACGGGATTGTGGTTAAAAGCAGGACTTCTTCACTGAAAACTGGATGCTTCATTCTCCTCCACTCCCAGCAAAAAAAGAAAAACTATTTTGAAGCATGCTGAATAATAAATAAAAGTAGCCCTGCTAATCATGGTGTGCTGTTTATTCTTTTGTGACAATGACATGCTGTTGATACATCTTTTCCTCGTTCCTACTGAGGGATATTTCAGACTTGCAAATATAAAGCCTTATTGGCATCTTGGAAGATAAATGGAATCCACTGGCAACAAGAATTCAATGAGGGCATTTAAAATATTATGCCTGCACATTTCAATAGAAATGTAGATACAATAAAAAAAGAAAATATTACTAAGCTAGATAACAGAAAAATAATACCGCAGTCACAGGAGGGTTCTGGAAATGATGCATTTCTAAACTGTCTTGAGTGGGCAAACATTGGCAGGAATTAGATTGGATTTACATTATGTTACCTTCTTGGATCTTTTATTCTTCATCACATTTATGAACATGTGCTTAATTCAGGCTGTCTCCCTTTGGCTTCAGAGCAAATATGAATTAAGTTCTGTAGACCTTTTGTTCTGCAATAGATGTAAATGACAGCTCATGAAATTCTATGCCTTTTTCTTTGTCATGAAAGTGCCAAAATAAATTACTCTTTCAAAATAGCAAAAGAACAAAAAGACTAAGTAATGTGAATTTCAGATGAGAGCTATTATCTCTAACTGAAATATTCTCTTTATATCACAATTGCTTTATTAAAATGGAATGCCCTATTTGAGCAGATTTTTCTGCTAAATGATGATTAAAAGTGATTATATTTGATGACAGATTAAAGAAAATTATAGTATGTATGTTCTACCTGAATTACATTGTATAATTGTGTGCTGAGGGGTGGATTAGGCTAAGAATGCTGAGAATGCACATGATAAACATACCTTCCACCTATTGTACCATCTATTTTATGAGAATTTTCTAAGGAATCTTTTATGTGTATGTGGTATAAAAATCAATTTAATATCTCTGGTGATTCTGAAGTCAACATAAAAGCCAATGGAACTAAATTAATCACTAACAGCACTGCCTTAATCCCTGTGACAGTAAACCAGATCATCAGTAAATTGCTCTTATAGTCACTGGATTTGATTTACTCACTTAAGAAATGTGGTTTCTTTCATTTTGTTAACGCCCTAGAGAGTACTGTGAGCACTTTCCAGAATTCTGTTTTAAAATATGATGGGGTGTGATTCTTTTCCCATTTACACCAGTCTAACTACACTGGAGTCAATGGGACTACTCACACGAGTAAAGTTGTTTATGTCCTTAAGCATTTGCAGTACTGAGTCTGTAATTAGTTATTGCTGCTATATATTGCCCCAGATTGCCTGAGTTGACTGACCAGTAGGGCATGCTGCAAAAATCTATCTATTTGAAGGGGCTGCTGGGGAAGGATGAAGGCTGAGGGCTGTGGGTGGCTCTACGAAGAAGCCTGGGGTGCCCGGTTCTCTCCACTGATGTCTGCTGGAGATACTGCTGCTATTGGTGCTGTTTTGAAAGGAGCTGATGGCCTCTAAATGCTGCTCCAGGAAGATCCTTGAGTCTGGATGTGATGGGGGCTCATCTAACTGCAGTGCAACAACATTCAATAGGATTCAATACGACAAGAAAAGAGGAGTGAAACTAAAAGGCTCTCTTGACAGTACTTCACGCCTCAGACTGCCCTAATCTGGAAATGAGCAGAATGAGATGTGGGACAATATTACTGCCCAGTTTCTGAGCCTCCTTTGGAACTTCAGTGTTCTTCCTTCTCTCCCTACAATACTTCAGACACTCCAACCCAAATTCAGAGCTGGCAGAAAGTGGAGCAACTGCACTGCCTTAAGTGAAGCTACACCACCTTACAGCTGCTCTGAATTTGGCCCTCTGTGTCCAAATCACTTCTCTCAGCCAGCCAAACTGGTGGGCTGCGGAAGGTGAACCGTCATATGTTGTCGTTGTTCCTATGGAAACCATTTCCCTCATACCCATGTGCATAGCACTTCTCACTTTCTTCTCATACATTCAGACGAGAACAATACAGGTTACAGCATGAGCCTGCTCTTGGAAAATAACATTCAACTCAATAACCTTGCCTATAATAGGGCTTAGTGTTTGCTTCTTTGCTGAAGCAGTCAGTCTGGGTGCTTTGTGCTGCATCTGTGAGTTACTAAAAGCTACGTCTAAAGGGAGTGCATATCTCTTTCGCCCAGGCTCTTTGTGCCATATCTAGAGAGATATTGTAGTGATCCCACTCAAAAACAAGTACAGCCTGTACCCTTCTCTGTGCTATCTCTTTCACAAGAGACACTTTCACACTCTTTTCAAAAAAAATCTAACTCTGGCCACTAACCCTTCTCCTTAACACTCACTGCCCTTCAAAGGGGAAAATCTATCATTTTCTGCATTCTGCAATTGTTACTAATTTTCCTGGTCATGTTGAATCACTAGAAAATTGGTAGATGCCTTACATTTTCTCCGTGTTTGTTTTGGCTGATCCACCTCCGCAGCATCTCGCTATTCTGGAGTATAGCTGCTCTGGTTATACTAATTCTTTGTTTCAGACCCATTGAGGGTTACACACTATCTCTCATTGCCCATTAGAGAACAAGATTTGGGATATGTTATTTTTTAAAACTTTCAGTATCTGACACATCATGCCCTATAAACTGTGGTGTAGGGGTTGCTTAAACATTTTGTCTACATTGTTTGCGCTGTGTATAGCTGGTTGAATCATTAATTAATCATTAAAAGGCATAGGTTAGGCCTTTTTTCTGATCAGGAGTCATGCATATACCAGTCTGTGTTTCTCTGAAATGTATTAGTTTTTTGGAAGCATCCACCAAACAGTTTGAATGAATAATATTCAGAGTATGGGTTATTTGTGAACTGCTCACTTTATGTGTTCACTATTTGTGGTATGTGATTCATTACATGGTATCATTTCTGCTCCCTGACTGGATGACTGTAACTCTAAACTGAGTGCGTAGAAATAGTGAATAACTAATAAAGCACTTCTGGTATAAATTTTGGAATGACTAATGATGTGTGCTAACTGAAGTTGGCTGAAAAACAGGGAGACTTTTGCATAAAATGTTTGAGAAAAGTTTGCCCCTCTTTCTTGCTGAAAAATTTAGAAATTTTTCAGTTAGCTCAAACATCTTTACAAATACCTAACAGTTGGCCAAATTCTTGCAAATTACAAATAATATGATCTGACAAAGAATAGCAAACCAATCATTGCTTCTATTCCTCAAGATATTTGCAAACCAGATTTTAAAAATATTTGTCTTGCTCTAGTACTGAGTACTACTTATTTTATTTTGATTGTAAGCTTTTAGGGGTAGGGACTGTCTCCATATACAGTGCCTAGCACACTGGGGCACTGATCCCACTGTGGATCCTTTTGGATGAAAGGCTGTATATTAATGTAAAATGACTGTCTTCTAAGATCAATTGCATTCAAGACAACTGGCTTCTCTATGATTCTAACCTTCATAACAAGCTTCCCTGACCTATTATGTAGTATTGTGATGTTCTTTAGTAAAAAGTTATTTCCAAACCCAATAATGAATTCTAAGGCAAGTTAGAAGCTGGCAGAAGTGCCAATCCTTTCTAGTGAACGTGGAGTGAGACAAAGAACTCTTTACTAAGAAATTCTGTTTTGTATTTATGTTTTTCTGGTTTCAGGGCCAGCCTTGTGACGTGGGCAACTGCCCGAGGTGTTGTGGTCAGGAAGGCACTGTAGTCAAGAGAGTGCAGAAGGGCTGTGCCCACACAGGAAGTGGAGGAGGGGATAAGGGGGCCACGGGGTAGGAACCAGGTACACACACACACACACACACACACCCTCTCCGCCCTCCCAGCAGCATTACACCTGCAACACTGTCATTGCTCCACCTGCTACTGATCTGCTTACTGAGTGGCCACCCGCTACTCGGGGAGCAGTACTTAAAGGGCTCCAAAGAAAGTTGGAGAGAGTGCCATTTTCCCCTAAGGCCTGCCCTGTGCGGTTTTAATGTTTCTAGTAACCAGATCTATGAAGAAACTGCCCAAGTCGGAGAAAGATGACATGTAGTGTATTTGCCTTTATTTATTTTGAATCTGTTTTCTCCGTTACATGCATTCACTTTGCATTTGTATTGTAATTTATAAGTAAATCTTGTGTTCATTAAGATATAAACAGCTGGGGTAACTCTGGCATTCTGTCTAGTTTCGTCAGCAGAAGTGGTGTTATCTAAAGTAAACTGTCTCATGAAGGAAGAGGATATAGTGAGTGTTTTCACAAACCCTCCTGAGTTTCATGTTAACCTAACCTAGAGTGGGAAGGGATGAGGGAAAAGGGGAGAGGGCTGGAGGTGGCTGCATTTGCTAGAACAGTGAGATCCCACTGCAGCTAAGACAAGTGTAGATGAGATATGGAGAAGCTGAAGGTGAAAGGGTGTTTGTGCCAACAGTAAAATACTACTTGGCATCCTTTGAGTTGAGACAATGGATTATAGGGGTGAGTGCCTCTCTCACATGCTTTCTGTACTGCATTTAGATACATGGTGACCATGCATAAAAATAAGTACACATTGTACTCTATCTGTGCTATCTTTTTCACATGGCAAACGTTCATGTTCTCCTCAAAAGACCCAGTTCTAGTCACTAATCATAGTCTCTTTCATAACATTTGACCCTTGGTTCATACACATACTATAAGATTTCCATTTACACAGCTGTCCTCTGAAATTAATAGTTATTACTTGTCTAGCTCCTTTCACTAAAGCAACTCAACATGCTTTTCTGCGATTAATTAGCTATCAGCATTCCTGTGAGGAAGGTAAAGTGTTATTCCCATTTTACGGATTGAGAAACTGAGGCACAGAAGTTAAGTGACTGTCCCAAAATTACACCAGAACTCTTGGCTTCTACTCACATCATGAAATAACTGTTCCACCCCCCTGTTAAGATCCATTATGCCACTGATAAAGGACACACCATGTTCCTTGGTGCCTCCTGTCTGGATCCAGATCATGCTCCTTAAAGAAATGATCATGATTCTATTTAACACCACTAGTTCTTTCTAATTCACCTGCCCTAACCTAGAGGTTGGCTATCCAGCATTATGTGAGATGCAGGACTAGGTAATGATTTGTTTAATCTACATTCAACCAGGGCAGTATAATGTTAATCTGGCCGCATCTCGACAAAAGGGTCACCATGGCCCAGTCTGTCGTCCTGCCAGCACCACAGTTGCCCACAAGAGTTGGCTGATTGAAGGCTTGCCACAGCTCCTCTTTTGACAGACTGAGGCTTCCTTTCCTTCCCAGACTACTGCTCACTCTCTTCACTCACTGGAGCCCTTACAGGAGGAAGGAAGACTCAAGACTCTATCCTCCCAACCAGAGGGAGACGTCATGTCAGAAAAATTCTGGTGTGTGTGGGGGGGAAGGATGAGGGAAGTTGGGTCAGTATCCCCACTTCTGGGACAACAGTCCCACCCTGAAGGGAGACAGGGAGGTGATGTGCTGGTCCTATTCTGGGTAGCTGGGGGGAGGTGTGTTTCTCACTGACAGCTGACCTGGGGTAGGGATCAGGTCTAGCTCACTCCATGCTCAGCTCTGGCCCAGGCCACTCCTTCCTGTCTGGCCAGTAGGGTAAGCGACTGGTGCTGACAGCATGGCGATTAGGAGGCCGAGCTTGGCCAGCCCCACAATGACCCCACAAGCCTGGGGTTGACACCTCAGTGCTGGCTAGTAATGAGCTATGAAAAGTTGAGGGGACAGGCAGAAAACCTGAGGGGGGGGGGACAACTGCCCGACTATTGCTGCAGCCCCAAATGACACCCCCAACCTCTAAGGGTGTAGGGATCCCTATTGCTTCCTCCCCAGCAGAGAGGGGAACGGTGCTGGTTGCTATAGCTATCAATGGCAGGAGCTACTGCAGGGCCCCTCCTGTGTAGCAGTGGTGGGATTCTTCCTCCAGAGCCACAGCAATGACAGGGTGGCCACTCAGAGTAGCAAAAAGCATCCCTGCTAGAAGAGGAGACCTGTTCTGCTCTGGTGGTGGGTATTGGGCCAGACAGCTTCCTCCTGGCTGTAATGGCTCCTGCTCTTCCTTCTGCTGAAGGCTGCCATCTCTGGATCAGCTACACTCTGTTCACATTTTCAAGCATTTCCTTGCAGCCAAGAGGGCTAGAAATGTAACTTTAAAAATAATTTAGCTGAGGTTCTTCCATCATCATGGACCTCCAGGAACTGCATTCCTAGGACATGCCTATACCCTAAGCTGGACCTGCATTCAGTTGTGAATCTGGTTTACACAGGTAAAGGGGTTTTCATTTTATTTGAATGTTAGCTGGTCCCCACATGATCTTTATTATTACATTAGCATCAAACTGATCTGAAAAACTGGAAATCCTTCATGCCATGCTAATTGAGTTGTTATATCTCCCTGGAGCACAGAGATTCTTAAAAAAACACATCTCACTGAGTACAAAGCCCACCCAAACCTGGAAGAAACAGACTAGAGCCGCTAAATCAGGATCCCATTTTAAACCACTGCTGTTATGTGGTGATTATTGCACAGAAAAATTGAAACATGTCACAGCAAATGATTCCATGAACTCTTTGCTTAACATATGTACTGCATGTTACCACTGAAAAGAAGGGCCTCCACCCTCAACTACTCTGATCTTTTTTTAAAATTATCCTTCTTTAAAAAGCTATTTTTTTCTGTTTTCTTTTAGCTGTCAAGAATCATCAGATAAATCTAGCAGCACCTCACCCTCAAATTAGTACCTGTCTCAACAGGAGGCAAGTATACTGTAAACCATGCTCTCCTGATTTCCCATAGAAGCCCTCAGATCTCTCAGTTCAGGTCAATGCTTTGCAGCTGCCATTTCTGTAACAAAGAGAAAGGAGAAGTGTGCAAAGATGGTTATACGTCAGCAGTCCACCTGAATGAACCCTCTCATGGTTTCTGTACCTTTGTTTCTCCTGACCAAGTCATTTCCCCAGCACATGCTAAACTCCCATTGAATGCATTTATTGTAGAAGACAAAAATGAGCTATCAAACCACTGTCATTGACTTAGTAGTAAAAAAGATTCATGAGACATCTGCATTATAATGCTGAATTCTTTCATTTTTCTATTGAGCAAAATCAAATGGCAATTGAGCTAAATAAGGTGATGGCTTATCTCTCGTCCATTACTGTGCTGCTGTCCTGGCACAGAGCTCCCAGCACATAGGAAAGTATTGGGCTCAATATATTTTAAGATTCTGGAGATTTCCATGTAGCTTAGCCACCAGAAAATATATTTAGGGACTTCAATAGAGGTTGCCCCCTTGTAACGAAGAACAGAATCTGGCCTTGTGTATTTGGTCTTCCTTAGTTACTCCTTTTATTCCTTTCTGCCAGGCTACCTTTGAAATTTATGGCTGGCCAAGAAGAACTACTGCAGTAACTGTTTAGCTCTTTTTGGTTTGGAATGCACGCCGTTAGCACTAAGGAGATATCAGCTGATATATTTAAGGTGAGGGTCAAGTCTTTTGTTTTGGATTTTGTCAGTCTTTTGGCTGAACTGTTCTGTTTAAGCTTACTCATTAAGCTGGGCATAAGGAGAGACACTTTTAAAAGTAAACTAGTCATCATACAGCAGATAGTTAAGTCAATATTTACTGAATAAAAGCTAAAATTAATGCAGCAATGAGGACAGTATTAAGCTTCCAAAAGCCAATGAATTCAAAGTCAAGGTTATCTACAACATAGAAAAACTGTAAACCACGCAGAAAAATAGATTAGAGTGCACAAGAAAAGAGCAAATAATAACCCTGAGAACCACAAGTCTGTCACTCCCTACTAATCCTCTCTTGTCTCTTTTGCTTGACCCCTCTCTCTGCTCCTCCAAAGATGCCAGCCTTGACCATCCTTTTATCTGTCTCTCCTACAATTGTTTCCAAGCTTTCTTTCATACTGACCCTGGCCCATGGAATGCCCTCCATGAACTGATCTGCAAGGTTGCTACCATTTCTGCTTCTATATCCCTCCCTCCTAAACCCGCTTCTGCCAAGAAATCAAACCAATGATGATAACTGGGAGGCAAACACAACAAATCAACCTTCCCAATATTTCTATGTGAGTTTTACATGGTTCAGAACTATCAAGTTGTTCAAATCATTCATATGTTCTAATAACCGTTGCTCCACATCCTACCATCTGTTATACTCACTTGTTCCATCTTGTCTGGAAATAGATTTGTAAACTTCTTGGGACAGGGACCATGACTTTCTTTGTATTGCATCTAGCGTAATGGGGTCCCAACCCTCTCTCTTTTTCTCATGGTCACAAGTCCATTGGGGAAAGAGATTTATTTCTAGTGTCCCAGTCATCATAGCATGTAGGTATCATCATGTGCATTTTAAATGGGACACATTTTGGCCTTAACAAATTAAATGCCGAAAGTAAGGGTCAAATTCAAACAAATTAAAGAGCCCGATTCTGCCACTGGGTATGTACAACTAAACAGGAAACCAAAGAAGTATAAACTATTGTAAAGCCAAATGTCTTACCAGGGCTTATTTTATGGTTTTTTACTGCTGCCCCTCACTGCAGCATCTGAATGTCTTCCATGTAAAATTGACAGCAACAGTGAAGTTACTGGTGGTCTGAGTTTGACTTTGGGAATATTGCTTCATAATAAAGAACAGTGGTTTTCAACAGTGAATCACATTTTAATAAAGAACATAAGAACGGCCATACTGGGTCAGACCAAAGGTCCATCCAGCCCAGTATCCTGTCTTCTGACAGTGGCCAATGCCAGGTGCCCCAGAGGGAGTGAACCTAACAGGTAATGATCAAGTGATCGTTTCTCCCTGCATCCAGCTCTCCACGCTCTGACAAAAAGAGGCTAGGATACCATTCTTACCCACCTGGCAAAGCCATTAATGGCTTAACTTCCATGCATTTATCTAGTTCTATTTAACACCAGTTATAGTCCTAGTCTTCATACCTTCTCAGGCAAGAGGTTCACAGGTTGATTGTGCACTTAATGAAGAAGAATTTCCTTTTATTTGTTTTCACACCTGCTGCCCATTATTCATTTGGTGGCCCTAGTTCTTATATTATGAGAACAAGTAAATAACTTTTCCTTATTCACTTATCCAACACTCATGATATTATATACCTAGCATATCCCTTCTTAGTCTCCTCTTTTTCAAGCTGAAGTCATAGCCTCTTTAATCTCTCCTCATATGGGACCCATTCCAAACTCCTAATCATTTTAATTGCCCTTTTCTGAACTTTTTCTATTGGCAGTATATCTTTTTGAGATGAGAGACCACATCTATATGCAGTATTCAAGAGTGGGGTGTACATGGATTTATATAAGGCAATAAGATATTCTCCGTCTTTATCTCTTTTTTGAACGATTCTAACATTCTGTTTGCTTTTTGACCTCCACTGCATGCTGCGTAGATTTTCAGAGAACTATACACGATGACTCCAAGGTCTCTTTCCCTGATTAGTTGTAGCTAAATTAGCCCCCACATATTTAATGTATAGTGGGGGTATTTTTTCCAATGTGCATTACTTTTACATTTATCCACATTAATTTAATCTGCCATTTTTGTTGCCCAATCACTTAGTTTTGTGGAGATCTTTTAAAGTTCTTCACAATCTGCTTTGTCTTAACTATCTTGAGCAGATTAATATCATTTGCAAACTTTGCACCTCACTGTTTACCCCTTCCAGATCATTTATTTTTGAAAAAAAAAAATAAAGGGTTTTAAAAAAATAAAGGGGATTTGGGGGGGGGGTCCCCCTTTTCCCCCCCCCCCCTAAGGAAAAAACTGACCCTTGGGGAAACACTAACTAGTTACCCCTCTCCATTCTGAGAATTTACCATTAATTCCTACCCTTTGTTCCCTGTCTTTTAACCAGTTCTCAGTCCATGAAAGGATCTTCCCTCTTATCCCATGACAACTTAATTTACGTAAGAGCTTTTGGTGAGGGACCTTGTCAAAGGCTTTCTGGAAACCTAAGTACACTATGTCCACTGGATCCTCCTTGTTCACGTTTGTTGACCCCTTCAAAGAACTCTAATAGATTAGTAAGATATGATTTCCCTTTAGAGAAACCATATTGACTTTTGCCCAACAATTTATGTTCTTCTGTGTTCTGACAATTTTATTCTTTACTATTGTTTCAACTAATTTGCTTGGTACTGACGTTACAACTACAACAATTGCTTGCATGAAAAAAATACAATTAGGAAAGTATGCATTTTTAGCTTTTATAATGCAATTTGGCAATTGGAAGCAAGCAGGAGAACTGGCACCATGTGTCTAGCTAGCTCTCCCTGGACCACCAGCAAGTGCTGTATGAACCATAGGTTTGGGAACCTGTGATTACAGAAGATTTCTGCATTGGTATGAGAAGTTGGTGGCCTTTATAATGTCGTGTAGGATGATACAGCAATTATGAATTTTTCAGGCAGATTGCTGTGTGGTTGGCATCAGTTCACTGCACAGATACTTAGACTGCCTAGAGCTGAATTGCTTGGGTAATTTCACCACTTGTAAAGAAGCAGTAGAGAGGATGAATCTTTTTTTTTTTTTGAGTCTTTAATGAGTATAAAGCTTTATCTTAACTGAACGAGAGGAGTTATTTACAGCCTCAGGGCATGGAAGGACAAGGAGCAATGGCCTGAAACTAAGAATGGAAAAGTTTAAGCAAGACCATAGAAAAAGGTTCTTAACTCTAACTGCAGTAACATCCCAGGGAAGATGACTGGGACAGCATCACTGCAGATCTTCATAAACAATTTAGATAAGGCACTAGTGAGAATGATCTGTGGTAGGAGCTGTCCTGTAATAAACAGGAGTCACACTAAACAACCCAAGTGCTTTTTTTCTGATGTTTCTTCCGAGGATGTTGTACAGCACGTTTCAAATATACTGTAGCACTTTATTTGCAAGACAACAGGGCAATTAAAATAGAAGAAAATACATAGTAAAGGTGTTTGTATAGGGCCAGATTTTCAAAACTGCTCAGCATCCAGCAGCTCTAATTGAAAACAACACCCCAGTTATGGGTGCTAGGTACTTTTGAAAATCCGACACTTACTTAAAGGCCTAAATGGGAGGTGTTGGGTACTGAACTCTTGAAATTCTGGCCCATATAATTTAGTCCTTCACATGTGTTCTAGCAAAATGTTAGGAGTTTGATTTCACAGCATACCAGAGAAGATTGTAAATAAAGGGGGCAGGGGAATGAGACAGAGTAATTAAATGATGTGTTCAAAATGACATGAGCAGTCAGTACCAAAGCCAGAATTAGAACTCATTGGTTCCTGGACTGCAGTCTTGTGCTCATTCGTCTGCTGGATATAAAGCACAATAATGCCCCACACCCAAGCAAATTACCATATTTAAAGAAGCAACAAAAGGTTTTTCAACACGTTTAGAGAAAGTTTCCTATATAAGACAGAACTCAGGCATTTTATGTTCTACAGAGCAACCCAGTTTTTCTAACAATATAAAAAGGGCCAGAATGAGATCTCGCTTATACTGGTGTAAATTCAGTTGAACTCCTTTGACTTTGGTAGAGCTGTTGTAGATTTACACTGATGTAAGTGAGATCAGAATCCACCTCATTGAATGATACATGGGCTTGTCAAGCTCCATTTTAAGGTGATTTGTCTCTTGTCTGTTGCCAAATTCATATTTAATCAAAGTAATTTGGTGTGTAATTAATATAGCTCTGGATTAAAGGAAAAACCCTTATAATGAGAAAAGTTAATTCCAGGTTTACTCCATTGACTTTACAAGAGTTACAGCAAGGGATGGATTTGGCCTGCTGACTCCAGGTTCTACTGATATCAAGGCCAAAAGGTCTAACTTTCTGACGTTGCACAATCTTTAGTGATTGTGGTATGTGTCCACTGCTGGAGAAAGAGTAAAACTAGTCCCCCTAGTGTACTGTTGCTGTAAGAGATGTAGGTCTCTCTAATCTGCTGTAGCTATTCCATTTTTTCTAGATCTGTCTTATCAATTTATTTTTATTATACCCATCCTAGTTGCAGCTGAGAAGAAATTATTCTTCTGTGTTGCTCTTGGGAGTATTGTTGTGTAGAACTGATAAAATAATAATCCAATTAATAATACAGAAGTTTTTAAAGGATAGTGAAACGAGATACCATTTCATTCCCATTTAGTGAAAGGAAGTTACAACAATAATGCCAGTATAAACCTTTATTCAGAGAATTTTAATAACGAAATATTTTTTTTTAAAATTGTTTACATCCACCACATCTTGTCAGCTTTTGTATTATTGTGAATCTTATTTCCGTCATCTTGGAATAAATACTTCATAGCTTACACAGAATTAGATCATATAGGCATCATGTAATGCACTGGTGCCCAACCTTATTGCACAGGAGGGCCACATAAACCTGAGCACAACCCTGTGTGGCCAAACCAATTCTACATATTATAATAAAATTTAAAGTCACCTGTATTGATTTATATATTAAGTTCAGCTTGTTTCATATGTATTTAGATAGGTTGTTTCTATGTACAGTATTATCTATTTACACACTTGTGTAAGCTAATATGATGTAAACATGAGAACAAAGCACTAATGAATTGGCTGTTAGTATATTGTGTTGAAGCAGGCCGCAGACCTTATGGAAGGCTCTGGTGGGCTGTAGGTTGGGCACCCCGATATCATGGGAAGAGTCAATAACCAACACTCACCTTTGCAAGGTGTTTTAGTTTAGAAGGATTTTTTAAAATGATATTTTTATTGCTCATATAATTGCCTCAATTAAATTTATAATGAATTATTGTGCTGTAACCTCAGCACCCAGGGTGATGGAGGGGCTTTATTAATAGTGACAATTATTACCTTGAGAATAAATCCATTGAGTAAAATTAGGCAGGTCATAGATTACTGTTTTATTGAAGGGCCACTCAAGGGGTTTTTGTTTTCGGGGCACATTCGGGGTAGTAAAACTTGCTGACAGGGGGCCAGCTGCTGCATTCACCTGCAGTGACATAAATCTAATGTACCTCCACAGAAGTCAATAGTAATTCCTGATTTACATGGCTGTATCTGTGTGCGGAATCTGGCCCCAAGTTTTTGTATGGCATCAGACCTTGATTTACAGTAGGGAACTGAGCATGGGTTTTGCAATAGAAGGTAAGGAAGCAGCATTTATATTTTAAAGAAGAATATAAATAAGTGGCCAAAACCAGGGTGTTTTGCAGGGAGGGTAATCCAGGGGTTGGAGAAGAGGGATCTGTTCTGAGGAGGAAGAGTGTGGGGGTGGGGGCAGGTGTAGAGACAGAAAAATCTGCACTGGGTAGGAGGGTCATTGGGGATGCAGAATAGGATGATCTGTCTTTGGGAGGTGGATGTTTTGGGATCTGTACGAAAGCCTGCACTGAAGATGAAGGATGTTTGTGGGTATGAAAAGAAGGGACTATGGCCTGGGGAAGAGTTTGCCTGGGTGTCTGGGGAGGAGGTTTTGTATGAAAAATGACAATGGGGTGGAGAATTGATGGAAATTTTGGTCAGTTTTTTAAATTGGGAGGAAACTTTCAATTTTTGGTAATATATTTTGGTTTTCAGTTAAAAATATTCAGTTTTGGTTTCATAACAGAGAAATGAGCTAGCAAATTACGCTTTCTTGTCAAGAGCCAGATCAGATCAGAGTCCTTTCAGAAAGGTGAAACGAGGCCAGATTGGGACTGTCATGAGAGAAACCAGACTAGTCTCCCAGGGAGAGGAGGTTGGATCAGATTGCAGTGTCTTAGGAGAATTTAGAACATAATAACTTGGCTGTGGAGTTCTTTAGAGGATGGAAAAGGACAGCCCCAGGGAAACTTGGCTAGACATCTCCGGGGTGACTAATATGCCATCAGGAAATATGTATTTGGAGAAGTTACCATGCATTTTACGTTTGCATGATATTGGCTCTATATCTATATAGCTACTGAGGGACTTAGTAAATTGGGAAGTATTAATATTTAAAGTCTTATTGCTTCTTTGTGGAAATTTATCAAATAAAATGTTTTGATCTGTTAACTGTACTGAGTGGTTTCAATGGCTTGCTCTGCGTGAAGGGCAAGTATAGTTACCAATATGAAATTGCTCCTTATGCATATGACATATATGGATTGTCAAAGTGCTGCTGTTTGTTACTCACTGAAAGCCTGATTCTGATCTCACATTGCTGTAAATCAGGAACTACTCCACTGAAGTCAGTGGACTTACAGCAGCTATATACCAGCATAAGCAAGATCAGAACCAGACTGCAGAGTTGAAGAGATGGCCCTTGAGAAGACCTAATGGTGGTGGGGAATGGGAGAAAGGTGCAGCTTGCATGGGGACTGGATGTGCAGGAAACTCAGACTGAAATCAGATACATTTTGTCAGCTTTCACAGAGCTTTCATGATTACTTCCCAGGCTACCTGACAGCAGGCACATTCAATATCTGCATGATAGACTTTGCAGCTTTCAGAAATCTTTCAGGCCAAACATTTTAATGATCTAAAGAATGTGACCACTTCCTAAGTGTTCTAAATGCATTTTATATATTGATGGATGCTAAGCTCTGTATGCTACAAATAACACAACAGAAGATAAATAAGGTATTTTTATTTATGAAGCAGTTATATACAAATAAAAAGAATTGCTGGAAAGATGCTAATGAGATTTATATTTGTTTTGTTTCAGAAGGTTAAGAGCATGATTTATCCCAATGTTTGTTAGGAATTTGGTTCTCGAGACATCATATCATCCCCTGACAAAAGAAGCTCTTCATTTACATCTCATAGCAGTTATTCCTTTCTCTTTTTTTGCCTGCCTATGTTATATTATAAATGGGAATTCCAACCACCACAAATTATTGTTAGGAAGATATGTTGGCTTTAAGTTCTTTCAAATTCATTTCTTGGAACACACCAGTTCTACAAGCAACAGGTTTGCTTAAGCCACTCTTAAATTGCTATCCTCAAACATGGATAATAATACCTGGAGGTTTTGGCATAGCTCTGTTCAAGATGCAAGCCATCTGCTAACCCTTCCCCTCTAAATTCTCTACTTCGCACAGCTCAAACAATCATATGGTTTGTATATTCAGACCCTCTGAGCCTTATCTTGGACATATCTCAGAGAAACTCCCATCAGTTCCCAAGAAGTCTTTCTGGTCTGAGTATTAGAGGGGTAGCCGTGTTAGTCTGGATCTGTAAAAGCAGCAAAGAGTCCTTTGGCACCTTATAGACTAACATGTTTTGGAGCATGAGCTTTTGTGGGTTAATACCCACTTTATCACATGCATCCAATGAAGTGGGTATTCACCCAAGAAAGCTCATGCTCCAATATGTCTGTTAGTCTATATGGTGCCACAGGACTCTTTGCTGCTTTCTGGTCAGAGACTTTCCTGTGAAGAATTATACGTTCTATTGCATTGCATAAGAGTAGATGTTGGGAATTGTAGGTTGTTTCAATAAAACTTATTTGCTGTCCTTAATG
Organism: Chelonoidis abingdonii; assembly: GCF_003597395.2. Lineage (NCBI taxonomy): Eukaryota > Metazoa > Chordata > Testudines > Testudinidae > Chelonoidis > Chelonoidis abingdonii. The sequence goes on from NC_133774.1 coordinate 24,580,735, forward strand.
GTGGCAGGCTTCATTCTTACAATTGTTTCTTAGTCCAGATTTCTGGGTTGTTTAATTTAGAACAGCTATTACACTATGAGACGTAAGAGGCCAGAATCTGAAGCTTCCAGCTGGTGTATTCCATTATAGTCTTCTGGGCTGGATTGTACAATGCTGTCTATTCTGATATCCTGGGGCAGATCCTCAGCTGATGTAAATCAAAGTAGCTCCATTACTTTTCACCGAATGAGGTTTTTTCTGTTGACTTTTATTTTACTTTTATTTAAGGTTTAAAAAAATAACTGCAACAGATACTGCCAAGATCCATGTGTATTAAAACTAAGCAGATAAATGTCCCCTGTCAGAGCAATAAGTCCAGTATTAGAAAAGGAAAGAATAGCGTGCGTTATGAAGATTTATAAGATGGAGTCAAGGGCACATGCTTTGCATATTCTACACTAAAGCTGGTGATCATGTTTCATGAATACATGGACTGCACTTGTTTATGCTTCTCAGGGACAAGCAGGGTAAGACTAAGCAAACATTCAGCCTGTGCATGGTAGCTTATATTAGCAAAACATAAGCAACAGATTCCTTAAAGAGCTTTCATCCTCCTTTGGTATGTATGGTTAATCTTCAAAGAGCACCATAAGAAATAATTGAGAGAGAGAATGCGAAGGATAGTTGCATGAAAAAGAAAAGAATGTGAAACACAGCTTGCATGTAGCTTTAGGAAAAGGATAAAGGATAAATTTGGGTCTCATTTACTGCCATGCAAACCTGTTGAACGCAGTGGGATTGCCTTGGTGTAACTAAGTGAATTCTGAATTTGACCCATTGGCCTGATTCCCCTGGCCTTAAACCTCTCCAGAGTAAGTGTGAAATGTTACCAAATCAGAATGGTGGGCTCATTTTGTACAGCTGTAAATGGTGACCCCAAGAGTAATGGAAATGGGGCTTCTAGGAGCAAGAGTTTGCTAAGTAAAATGACTCTGTCAGCTACTCTACACGCCAGGCATTGCTTCTGGGTCAAAACTAAGGTTATGGCTACACTGCGCAGTTTGCAGCTGCACCAATGCACAAATTCAATTCCTACTCTGCATCCACGAAGGCCCGTTGGCTGGGGAACTGGCATAGATCTGCTGTGAAGGGAGGCACTCAATGCAAGAAATCTGTCCAGGATATGCACAGGCCTTTCATGCATGGAGTTGGGTGCCAGAGCAGGAATGAAAGGTGTGGGAATGGGCAGACTAAGGGAAAAGCAGGATCAGAGGGTTCATTGCTACTTGACACTTCCCAGCCTCCACACTATGATCCCAGCAGTGCAATATATGTAAGCATTGGCTTAAAATTAAGCATGTATTTAGGTGAATTTAAGCATATACTGAGGTGCAGTGCTGAACGGGGCATATATGGGGATTGTGTAACATAGGCTACTCCTGTTATTGGGTTGATGTAGCTTCTGTGGAGTGGCTGCATACTGAGGAAGAGGCAAATTCCTTTCATCTTTCTGTCCACCTGACCAGTGCCCAGCCTAGCTGCTAAATGGGCACCAGGTAGACAGTTTGCTGCTTGACAAACATACTAATTATTTGACACCAATACTGTAACATTAGCAGTAGAAATAGGAACATAGGGATTGGCATATATCAGAACAGTGGTCTATCTAATCCAGTCTTCTTCTGTCTATGACAGAGTCCCTGGGGCTGCTCTATCTATAAGAAAACTAAACAGCTGCCTAGGGTGGCAAATTTCTGGGCAGCTACCTAGAGCTGAAGATTTGACTCAGCCACCCCTCCATAATGATGGAGGAGCGTTTGTGTCAAATCTGCAGCCCTGGGCCTATAAGGAGCACGGGTCTTACTGAAATTTTGCCTAGTACAGCAAATTGTCCTGAGCAGGGTCTGTGGAGGTGAATATGAAATGCTCTAGACGAAAGTTCAAGAAAACCTGCAAAATAACCTGCACACATGGAAAGTTTCTCCCTGAGACTCATTAGTTAGAGATTGTCATTAGAACAGTGTTTTCAGCTGACTTACTGCCATTGCACATTGAATTTTGTCTTACAAAATCCTGTATATATTTGCAGCACTATATAAATCATTAATAATCATAAACTTACTAATCTAAATCAATGACTTCAGCTTAAACACTCCAAAAGATGTGCCTTTTTCTCATAACTAATTTTGACTTTAGCAATTTTTTTGTTACAGCAGCTCTTGGTGGAAAACCTAGAGGTTAATCGGTCAGTAAACTTCACCACAGTTAGCATCAGACATATTGACCAATTTTAATGAAGCATGGAAACAGTCCATGTTTAGAAAACACACAGAGTCTCACAGAACTCAGGCTAAATTAGAAGAGCTGGAGTCAGGTTAGTATCAGCCTCTTGATCCTGGATTTACTGTACCCGTGTTTCATTTACATTAGTCATAGACACAAGCGCTATTGAACTTTCGCATTAGTATACTAGTCCCAATTAGAAGGAACAACTGAGGGCTTGTCACATCATACTAAGAGGGAGAATTTGTTTTGGCCATCAAATCACAGCAGAAACTTTTCAAATGGTATGACCAGTACCAGAAACTACAACACCCAAGAAATCTCTGAATTTGTTTCTATTGTTTTGTTTCTGGCTTTTATTTTTTAATCTATTATGTTTGAGTTTTAAGTGAATTTTAGTGCTAGTAAGAGGTGTTGCATGGGCAGCCTTGAAGAAGGAAGTGTCTATTCAGAGAGCGTAGCATGGATAGTGACAATGCAGCTTCCTCACATTGTCCTGCAACAGGTCTCCACTCTGGCCTGGAAAAGTCCACCTCTAGAGGAGAGGTTGTTTTCACATCCATCCAGTCCTGGACTGCTTTCCCTGCCACTCATGCAGGCACAAGTGTGCTGATGTGTTTAGGTGGGTACTTGTCTACAAAGAGGTGGGCCCAGATCCTCAGCTGATGTAAATCAGTATAATTCCTGCTGATTTACACCCAAGAGGAATTCTCCCTCTAGTCTGAGGCCTTCAGATCATTTCACACAGGATACAAAACAGCTGTCATAGAAGGATCACTAACCTGGACCACATGCAGACTTGTGACCTAGAGCTAGGTTCTGTGTTCCATTGCCAAGCCCCGCGGCACTGTCCAGTTCCCATTCTCTTTCATTCTTAATCTGAAGAAAAAAAATAGAGTCTGTGTCTGAACCTTGTTCTTGGTTTTCTCTGTTGATTCACTCCAGCTGAGTTACCTTTCAATCTTTGCTGTCTCCATATTTCGTCCACTAATTGATACATACAGATGTTCCTTCTCAAATCATTTCCCAGTTTGCACAAGTTTTTCAAGTGGATTTTTTTTTAATATGTTCTTTGAAGAATTAAGGAAAGTATTGTACTGAAGGCAGTTAGCTGCTATCAATTAACATACTACATGCAGTTCTTGTTTAGTATGTTATAGTTGCAGGTTAATCATTTACCAACTTTAATTTAAATGCTACAGAAGCGATAAAGCCACAGGAAAGACTCACTTTGCTGGTAAATACTGGAAACTTCAGAATTGCTATAGTGTCAGATTGACCAATGGCAACTGGATTTTTACATCTGTTTTTGGCTTGGCTGTTTGCAGAATTGAAGCATTGTACAATGAAGCCTTGAAACTGTTAAAGTTAAAAATCATGGGCCAAATCTGCTGACTTTCACCAGTGTAAATCCAGTGTTACTCTACCGATTTCAATGGACTGAAGCCAGATTTACAATAGTGCAAGTGATATTAGAATTGGGGCCAGCATCATATACTGCATGACGCTATGCGTAGCAGTAGCAGATGACATATAATTAAGCAATGTTTCCCTGACATACTGTACACATACTTTCCTCTTTATATGCTCTGAGCTCTTGCCTATGTGGGGTTGTTTTTTAAAGTCTCATAAACATACTTAACTACTTAGACTTAGTAGCAACAAACTAAATAGCTGTTTCATAAGAGATTGTTAAAGAAAGACTAAATGTCAACGGAGGTCTTCATATTTAACTCAGGTTAATCTTTTGCTGTCATGTTATTCAAGGTAACATTTTTCTCCAGGGCAGGAACATGCTTTCAGCCTTCCCGCTGTGTTCCAAAAAGCACTACTGCATTGGAAGAAGAGCAACAATTTTCACATTACAAGCTGGTTTCCAAAGTTCCATTATTGCTGTTTTTAACAAATCCTCTTTGATCTGACTCTCCACCTGTGAAAGATAATATGGAAATCCAAATACACAATTTCAAGCTTGTCTTTCATCCTCTACAAAAATGAACCATGCTGGCGGGTAGCAATGTTTAGCTCTATTCTGCTTATCTCAGCTGGACACCTGGTTCCTATTTGCAATACCAAGGTGATTCATTAATTGAGCATCATCTGCTTTATATTTAAATATATTTCCTTTTCAAATGACGGGCATCTTTCTGCATATTATTCCTATTTTAAGGACAACTTTGTAATTTATCTAATTGAAAGCTCCCATTGATTTCCATGTTGCAGAATTAAGCCTTTAGACTCAGTTTATGTCTGCACTGCAGTTGCAGGTTTCATTACAGCTCGAATAGACATATCTGCACTAACTGTAATCTAACTAGTGCAACTAAAAATAGAAGTGAAATTGTGGCACTACAGACCCCAGTATAGGCTTGCAGTGCACATACACCACCAGGCTTCAGCCCATGCTGCAGACTGAGCCATAGTGACTTCACTACCGTTTTTAGCTGCACATGCTAGATTAAAGCTAGTGTGGGTCTGTCTACCTGAGCTGCAGTCACACCTCCGAATGCATTGTAGTGATATCCTCAGGTAGCAGTTGTGTCATTATGTGGAAGGAAAGGAAACACATGAGAATAAACATCTGCATTTAAGGCAACTTTCAAATTATTCTATTGTTAACTAGATTTAGGGGATATCTTTCAGAAAAGGTAGGTAAGAATTTGTGGATTTGTGTCTATCACAGTTATTGAAATCTTCGCAGCAAATTTTTTATTATTATTTGTATGACACTCGAGCCCTTAGGCTACAACAGCATTTGGAACTAGGGGTGTGATTCCCAGCTTGCATCGACATACTCCATGCTAGCTGTCATTGAGCTAATGTGTTAAAATGGTAATCTAGACATGGTAGCATGGGCAGTGGCAGCACATGCTAGTTGCTCCAAGAACAATCCCACCTGGACCTTGTGGGCATGTAGTTGGGGCAGCTAGCCCATGCTGCTGCTCACTGCTCTTGCCCATGTGCAGCTATGCTGCTATTTTTAGCTCGGTGAGAGTTAGCATGAATACGTCTACACACGGCGGGAAATCACCCCCCACGCCAAGTGTAGACATAGCCATAGAGACCTCAGCCAGTAGTGGGGCCCCATTGTGCTAAGGCACCATATATATACATCATCAGAGATGGTCCTTGCCCCAAAGAGCCTTTATTGTAATTTTATACTGAAAGGGAACTGAGTCACAGAGATTAAATGACTTGCCCAAGGTAACACAGGAACTCTGTGCCAGAGCAAGAAATTAAACGCTGGTTTTCTGAGTCCAGTTCAGTATCTTCACTACAAGACCATCGTTCCTTGCTAGAGTTATTCTTACCACAATTTTTGTGTGTAGCTATCTAATACCTTAAAATTATCAGGTCAGATCATGCAGCCCTGGATTTCAAGGGGCCCTATACTAAAGTCCTTGTTCCAGTCTACTCAGGCAAAACTTTTATTAACTTTTTTGAGAATTTTGCCTGAATAGAAGCTGCAGGATTGACTATATTATGATTTTATAAAAAAACAATAGCTAGTCTAAAAGTTCTGAAAATTTGGAATATTCATTTCTGTACCTGAAATGTCACGCTTTACTTTACATTTTTATTTTCCTACTTGTAAATACAGCTAGTTAAGAAATATTGACAAAAGGAATATTGATGGTAAATGACAATGTTCAGTTTTTTCATTTTCCAACTAGCTCTAGTAAATATACATTATTGCTATAATTTTCAATTTATTTTAATCCTATGTGCATTATTAGTATTTATTTTCATAATAACAGATAAATTACCAGTCAATATTTGTATAATTTTGACTATCCATATATTTACTGTTGGATTTTATATAATTGTTTAGTATTTCATCAGAACAACAATTTTGACTTGATTTATCATAGAACACTAGTAGCCGCGTCTGTTATATTGTGATGTATTGGTGCCTTTTAATCATGACAAAATGCCATACTTGAAACAAAACTGTCATGTATCCTTTCTGTTATAGTAGATCAGGGGTCAGCAACCTTTCAGAAGTGGTGTGCCGAGTCTTCATTTATTCACTCTAATTTAAGGTTTTGTGTGCCAGTAATACATTTTAACATTTTTAGGTCTCTTTCTAGAAGTCTATAATATATAACTAAACTATTGTTGTATGTAAAGTAAATAAGTGTTTTGAAATGTTTAAGAAGCTTCATTTAAAATTAAATTAAAATGCAGAACCTCCTGGACCAGTGGCCAGGACCTGGGCAGTGTGAGTGCCACTGAAAATCAGCTCATTTGTTTTCTTCGGCACGCGTGCCATAAATTGCCTACTCCTGTAGTAGATGTTGGTAATTCCCACTATAGTATTGCTAAGTTCCAATTTCCATTCTAAGCAATCTGCAATTGTTCATAATTTTCCCAACGTAGTTTTGTTTGACTGGAATTTTGCATGATTCATCTTAGTCCCAATGTGATTTTTTTGGGTGTGGCTATAGTGTTGCTTTTTGAATAAAACTGAGGGGAAAAGCCACTTTTGATTTATATAAGCATGAAAAAATATACATTTTTCCTTTACAATCTAATAAAAAAATTGGTTTTGGTTATCTAAAAAATGACTGAAGTTATGTGGATCCTTGATTCTGGGGTAGCTTGGGAGCTGATTCAGCCCCCAGCACAACTTTGAGCAACCTCAAGGCTACTGTACATTACATGAGGCAGTAACAGCCATCAAGGGAGCTGTTCCAATAGCTAGGGGTCACTAGAGTGCAGCAGTGCCCTGGCCATTCCTCTTTTCCACCATGAAAGCAATAGAGTAGAATGGAAGCAAACTTAACAGGGCTAGAATCTGCCTCCCTAAATTCTATTCCCTGTGCTGCTTGTAGGTATTACAGCTAGCAACTATGTTGTTTACTCTACATGAAATGATGTGGCCTCAGTTTTCTCCTCCAAATGCATATAATGGGGTGTAAATACATAATGAGAAATTCTGCATTGAAATACATGTTGTTGAACCCTATTACCTGTAATGGGAACACTTGACTCATAGAATATTAGAGTTAGAAAGGACCTAAGGAAACGATCTAGTCCAACCCCTTGCTCAGAGGGGGACTAATCCTTACCCAGATTTTTGCCCTAGATCCCTAAATAGCCCCCTTAACGATTGAACTCATAACCTTGGGATTAGCAAGCCAATGCGTGAGCCACTGAGCTGTCCCTCCCCATGTCTGGTCACAGCTAATTTGGTGTTTTAAGTGATGGAGAGTGCTAACTGTAGTTCAGCAAAGGTTCAATAACATTTTTATCCCACTTTCCAGTGGAAGCACAGTAATTCCCTAAGTTCCCAAATTTGGAAGGATTTGCTAATTTTTTGGAAGCAACACACAAAATATGTTATGTGTAATTTTTAACTAGCTCCATTGTAAATAAATCAAACCAAAGATGTCAGCATTGGACTTATTTCTACATTTTTGTACATAAAGTAGACTACTTCCAAAATAAAGATGTCTTGAAGGATGGGTTTGGTTTGTCTGGAAGAATAATTTTTAATAAATATAGGCTCTAGGGTCTCCCAAAATCTGAACCAATTGTTTTATGGATAAGGATGTAATGATATCTGATATTTGTTGCATTTCTTAGAATTTTTCTTGCAACTATTTCTGATTTAAAAAATATTGATCTAGTAGCAAAGTAATGATGCAGAATGTGACATCACATTAATTTCCAAGGCAAGAGATAGCAATGTCACAAATACACTATGTATTCTCCATAGGCTTAAGTAAAAGGATAAACAAGGACCATAGCCAAACAAAATATATGGAATCAGCACACACACACAAACTGAAGACAGGCCCACTGAACTAATTTATGTATAAATGATCCCTTTTTGTCAAATTTGCTTTAGTATGAGAGTTTCGTTTTAGCAGACTTTTAGAACCTGATGTTCACATGTTTATTTTTATTCACTTTGGAGTTTGAGACAGTGAAAGAACAATTTTTTCTTCTACTAGTTTTATTTGTAACGTCCATTATGTGCTTCTGCTGAACAATTGATTGTATTCTCTTTTGTCTGTATTCCTCCACTTGCAAAAATGAAGTTTGAAAAATATATTTGTTTTGGCCTTGCCCAAACTTAAATTCCGCTACATGTTTATTTGAATGCAACTTTTGGCTTTTGTTAACATTTTTCATTCATTTACATTTAAACCTGAAAGACAAAGTCTTCAAGAGCAGTCTCCAAATTTCAGTCATATGCAGATTCTGTTTGTAAATAGTTCTTGCTTATGCAAGTTGGATATTGACATTTATTATGGTCCAATGTACACATGCAAATTCTATTCACCTTTATAAGTTGTATTACTTACATGTGCAAGTGTTTCTGTTTACAGAGATATACAAGTAATTATGGAAACTGGATTAACCACCCTTTGAAATTAGCCCAAAGTTTTCAATTCTGCATTCTCTCTGGTTTTGGGAGATGAAGCATGATCTAATGCCTAAAGCATAGGAATATTAATCAGGATTTCTATATTCTATTCCCTACTCTCCCATAAACCTTCTGTGTGACCTCAGACTTACACTGCTTTTAAAATGAATCTGCATAAAGTGCCCCGTGCGGTTTTATGTTTTTCATTGATTTCCATATCAAGTGACCATATTTGATATATGCTCCATGGTACATGAGTTAGTGATATCCTTGCTCACACATAAAATGTATTTATGGTACCAAACCATCACGTGCAGCTCTGTCGCTTTTACAGGGTTAGCTGCACCCCTATCCCCTTGCTCATCTGAGTGCAGATCCTCAAGTCTTGGGCTTTGTGCCTTTACCTGACTTGAGGTGGCATTTTCCAATTCTCCTACTCTTAAAGCAGAACCAGGGCTACAGTACCCTGTGTATTAACCATTTATTAACCTGTTGGTCTGACTAGGTTTTGGCATCAGCAATTCTTCCTTTGGGTGCCAGTGATCAGTGGTACCTAGTGACCAAGCAGCTCTCTTAAAACAAAAGTATTGTTTATTTAGCAGTAGCAACAAACCATTAGAGAAAAAGGATTCAAAAAAAAAAAAATACGTTGCATGTATACATATTTATCATATGTACAGTCCTACTCTCTCATGATTACGACCGAGGTGGGCCTACCTTCTCCAGACTCTCCCAGTAGGCTCCTGAGTCTAAGCCTCATTTTCCCCCTTAGGTCTCTCCTCCCTGGAGAGAGCCACCTGCTTTAAACTATGCTAGGTCTTTTGCTCTTCTGAGTTTGCTGGCCTGGCTTTTTCTTTCCTGGTCATAGGCTGGCTGGAGCCCCAAAGACAAAATCAAAGCTAATAGTTCTAACAGTGTCCCTAAACAATTCAAGTGTTTGCTGATAGGTGGCTATCTTGAGCCATGCTTCTCCTTCCAACCTGCATTTCAGATAGAACCTTTGTGATATGATCTCTACATAACACAAGGCCTGAATAGATAAAATAGGGCAATTAAACTTATGGGTTGCATCTGGAAGAGAGCCAGGGCCTGAGGAGGCCAAATAGCTGATGAAATCCAGCTGGGGGGAAGAGTGGGGGTTAGGCTTATAAAGAGAGGAAGTTGGTGGTAAGATGAGGCCTGCAGGGAGAAGTTTTGTAGTCATTTCCTAGAGAGGCAAGGCATTGGCTAGGTACAAGTGGGAGTGTAAACTCTTTGATTCTGCCTTGGGCTGCAGACTCTTTCAAGAAGTCGAAAGGGGTGGGGGCTAGAAGACATATGAAAGAGTCCAGGAAAACAGCAGCAAGGATGGAGGTTGAGCAGACTGTGATTGCTGGGCATAGGGCCCCTGGACTGGAACCCAGAGTAGTTGGTGGGCCCAGATTCCCCTACTGGCCACCAGGAAAATCACAGAGACTTAAAAGTGGATTAGAAGACTGCCTGAGATTCCAATAGACTGTTTGTCCAATGAGACTTTGATGCCCCAAAGGGGAGGACTATACTGACCTTACTGGAGGGCTGAGTCACAAAGAGGGAACACCCCACATCTAGAGAGAAACAATGGGTGAGCAACTGATGGGAGGGGGTGCCAGACCAGATGACAGCTGATCCCTAGGCCCCACCATGAGGAGGCACCACAGTGGTGAGTGTACCCATTACACCTCTATTGAGTAAAACCAATATACTGATACAGTGAACATCCCAACAACCAGGCTAACATGCAGTATCAATACATTATCAGGCAGCTCCATATTTGTCACAATTTCACACTTTATCATCATGTGTGAGATTCTCCATGAACACAAAGGAGAACTCCCTGCCCCCAAAGAGCTTACAATGTAAAAAAGAAATGAGTAGCCAAAGGGCAGAGGAAGAAGGATACAGCATGCAAAGAAGATGATGATAGTCTTCTCACCCTATGCACTGGACACCGAGCTGTCCAGAGACAGAGGAGGAAGCACGTTGCATGCCTGGGATGTCACAGCAGTGGATATGCTCATGCTGTGTACTGGGGAGCTGCTATGAACTGAGGTTGTGTTCCTACCAGAGCTCACCCCAACTCCACACTGACTCCAATACAGTGCTATTCCTTATTGGAAGAACTGAGCCCTTTGTTAGGGAGGGAGAGCCAAAAATACCAGTCACAAAAGCCTGCAATGACCACCCTGGTGAAGATGCATGTGTATGGGAACCCCTGCTTTACTCTGCTACCATGCAGCATAAATACTGTGGTATGGTATGTCTACATTAGAACTTAATTCTAATATACTCCCACTGTTCTACCACCATTTCAGCTTCACCACTGGTAGCAACAATTAACGTTGTATTGTATACCAGCCACCAGCTTTTTGACCATCATTATCCTCTGACTTTGCTCCTGACAAGTCTAGATGACCTGAATGTTCAAACTCTGGCAGCTGCCGGGGCTCTACCTACATTAACATTTTCATTGTCACTTCTGCTAGTGGCAGTATAACGATTGGCATTTTTCTTAAAATCTCCCATGTAGACAAGGACTTGATGGACAGCAATGGCTTCATCGTTAAACTCTTGAGAGGAAAAGTAAGGGTAAAATGTATCTGTGAAAATTAAATATAGGAACTTTAATTTCATAACTTTCTTTTTTCAGCCAATTGTGCTACAATTTTTTCCATCTCTGCAAGACTTTGTTGAAATAAATATATTTGAAGCTTAATAAATCCCATTTTCACTATCAAACAGAACCAGTCTAGCTTAGTCTCCTGTGCGCTGCAATGGTTTCATTCCAGTTGTTGGATTTAGTATCAGGGTGCTGCATGGTGCTAGTGGCCTGTGATAGACAGAAGGTCAGACTAGAACATCAAATAGTCCCTTCTGGCCTTAAATTCTGACTCTGAGAGTTGAGGATAATATACTGCTTTCAATGTGCATCTTCAAGTGACCTCAAGGAAGGCTGTGCCCAGGGGTCAAGGTTAATAAGACCCTCAGTGCAAGTAAAGTGCTATGGAAACACTAGAGGAGAGAGTGTGATAAGGTGAGAAATGTACTAATCCCATGCATGCTGCATTCCATTGGATTCAAAGGGGTGGAATGCATTCTTGGTGATCACTCAGCAGGCTTTGTGACATGCAAGTATTTTTTTTAAAAGTTCCATTCATTCCTTAGCCAGCTTTTTCTAATACAAGCATAACACGCTTTGCGCTATAATGGATCAGCTATTGGAATGCTATTTTCTTATCACAAATGTGCCAAACATAAGATTTGTTATTGAGGGGTTCTGTTCAGAAGAAAAATAAATCAGTCAGGGAATGCTGAGAGCAATGGAAGGCAGTCCATGGGCTTCCATTGCTTGGCTCAACATCTGTGCAGTCAACGATATTTAGTTAAGATTTTCTTGTTATAGAGCTATGCAAGCTCAGGGAGTCCTGTGATGTCACTGTGAAGGGTGAGTGGTCCATCTGAGACAGATTGAAGACTCCAGAAGATCATCAACATTGAAGCAAGCCCCCGCCCCTCACCAAAAGTCAATCTCACAAACAAACCCAGAAAGCCTTTAACTGAGGATGTATTGCCCTTAACAACTGATTGGGGGGGGCGGTTTAAACAGAAAGATTTACTACATTTTGAGAGCTGGAGGAACAACTCAAAAGCCAATCTTGCAATATATAAGTGCACAGGGGAGGTCATTAGTGATCAGTAAGCTTCCAAAACTTTGGAGTTTGTGTTCATTTGGATAAGTATAAAAAATTCATTTGCTTCTGTTGAGCTTATCTGAGTTACCAAATCCCTTGTGTCTGCAAAATAGGGCTGGAAATCTTGCAAGAAACAGTATCTCTCATCTACTTCAGGCACTAGGCAGAAATAATGTCAGATGGGGTAAAATTTTCAAAATCACTTAAGTTGCTTTTGAAAATGAGAGTTGGGCTTCTCTACATGGTGGAATAATGCACACTCTGGATGGGGTGATACCTAAAGTGCACTAACGTGTTGGACGTTAATTGGTCCATGTGACGCTGCTGATGCTCACTACATTTTCCCTAGTGTGCTTTAATGTAGTGCTGTTTGAAATGACCCTGCACAGAATCCTGGATACATACTTGCATTATTAGCCCTCACAAAGGCCTGTATCACCATGTCTTCACTGCTGTTCATTTAGCCGTGCTAGCTAGATTAATGCTTGCATGGGTATGCCTGCCTACCCAAGCTGCAATCACTTTCCAGCTGCAATTTAGACATACCCTTTGCCACTTCAGCTATGCTATTTGTGGATACGATGGAACCTAAACAGGGAGAACATTTGTGAGGAAGAATCAGCCTAACAGACCAGCCTTGGAGGCAGGGAGGGAAAGACCTCAGATGAAGCCTGATGGCATGGCTAGTTAACCTGTGATGTATAAAACAGAGCTCCCAAAGGGACAGAAAAAAGGTGTGTTGCAGGGGAAACTGACAAGGGAAGTACTGAGAACACTGAGGCCATGTCTACGCTATAGGTGCCACAGAGGCATGGCTATGCCTGGTAACCCCATAGTGTAGATGCAGACTACAAGAAGAGTTTTTCCAATCACTGTAGGAACTCCACGTCCCCAAGTGTTGGTAGCTAGGTCGACAGAAGCACTCTTCCATAGACCTTGCTGTGTCTACAGCAGGGCTTAGGTTGGCATAGCTGTGGTGCTTGGGAGGGTGGAAAATCCACACACTGAGTTGTATAGCTATATACCCTTAAGTTTTAAGTGTGGACAGGCCCGGGATCACTCCAAGTTTGCTGTACCTTCAACAGTTGAAAGGAACTTCAGGATGTCCCTTTTATGCTCTCAGAAACTTGCCTGATGGGGATGGGAAAATGGTTTTAACAGACACTGTTTTCGAGAAGATTCTGAGCTCACAGACTGTAGATTCAGTTGTCCCAAGTATGGAGATCAAGAAGGGATCATTCTTGTAAGAGAAGCCGTAGAATCAGGCTTGCAGATGAGTAGTGATGACTAAAGAAGGGCATATAACAATTACAAATTTGAAATTCATTTTCTGTGACTGTTCCGCAATATTCACATAAGCTTTAGGCTTTCTCCAAAGATTCCTGCCACTAGACTGTTCATAGGAAGTGAAAACAAAAGGAAGGTGAAGCAGACATAGCAAATGCATTTAAAAAGCCAAATAACTTTCAGTGGAGACCAACACTAGTTCTGAGGATTTTTATTTTTCCTAAACTAACTTGTCCCAGGAGCGGTCTGAAGGGTAGAAAAGGACAGGCAATACTGATTGGGCCATCTCTGTGCAGGGCCCTTCGGAGTCATTCATTTGATACCTGATCCAGTACCCACTGACGCTGGTAGAAAAGCTCTTATTGACTGGAATGGGTGTTGGAGAAAGCTTTTGGTAAGGGTGCTTAGGTGAGATTCATGCACTTGGACTCCACAGTTCATTTGCTGATTGAGACTTTGTCCTTTTACTCAGCACCAGCTTAGCCCTCAAGTTGATCACCTCCCCAAATGTTTCTACTGGAAACAGGCTCCTTCTCCTTTAATTAGGCTTTAGGTTTCATATCTTTGGGGGTACGTTGGGAATCCCAGGGTGGTATAGGATAAAAGAAGAGGTAGGAAGGAAAAAAAGGATAACGCACTAGAAGTTTCCCACACATCCAATATCTTCTCCATGAAAGGCAACCATTGATTAATTAAAAATGCTTGCAGGGGTCAGCATGTTTGATGTCACCTAGCTTGATTGATGTAGAAGCTGGATCTGCAACCTTTTCCTGTGATCTTATGCATGAAAAAAGATCAAAATCGTTGCCATGAGCTTGATTATAGGAGTGTATGGGTGGTACGTCCCTTCCCCCCCAGTATTCTGATGTCTTTAGTGGATGTATGAACTAGAGATTGTTCGTCAAAGGCTGTCTGGATCCAACCATTTGCTAGGCAAAATTGTCCATATTCACTTCTGTGGAATCAGGCTTATGAGAGTCAACAAGTTTAGCTACAATACGTAACCCAAATGTAATATTCACAAAACCTGATTTCAGCCAGAGGAAACACACTCTCTCCTGTGCTTTGGAACTATTAAATAAAGTAGAATGTCAGTAAGTTAGGGTACAAGCTGAAGTCTTGTCATTAATGTCTCCTATATGTACCAGATTATGCAGTATAAATTATCTATAGCATTTGGTACTTAAGGTAATTATAGATATAGATCACCCCCCATGTCAGAGTGATTGCCTATGGTGGTATGTATACACTGTAGGAAGCCTTATGCCACTCATCCACCCTTCTGCTTGCATGACACTGGGCCTGGGCTGATTCTTTGGCCCTCGTGAATTTTATGGGCTGGCATAAACTTCTAATGAAGTGCAGGGGAATGACGATTAACAGAACAGTACCAGGATCAGAATTGCACACAGGACAGATTCAAGCTTCCTGTGCACACAGCCATGACTTGCACTCTGTGCAGGATGGCTGCACCCAAGAATCTGGCCCCTAATTATCTAGGTGCTCGAATCTGTGAGGTGCTGGTCCCACTCAATTCCCATGGTCATTACTAGGCATTAAGTGTGCTCAGCAGCTCTCAGATCAGGCTGTAGGGGTTCAGTGCCAATCACATCCAGAAGTTTCCAAATTACTGTTTCTATTGACACCATAGATAAAATAATATTATGAATAAATGGTGAGTTAAGTAGTCTTGGGGTCTTGGTAAGATGTGAAGATGGATGCCACAGCCTCAAAGAGACACTTAATATTCCTTAAATAGTAATGGTTGCTGTAAAGTGAATGACTAGCCTCAACTACCGGCATCGTTACAGGAATGTGACAAAGTGCAATCCAAGTATAATTTAAAATAGTTTATGGAATGGAGAAATATGTGTAAAGAAACAGTTTAGAAGTGTACAGCTAAAAGATGTGAAATGATCTGTCAACCTAAGCTCCTGACATCTCCCAGGTATACAACTCATTCCTATACAGCTCAGCTGTAAGCCTTCTATTTCACACATGAAGCGCCTGTCTCTGGCTTTCAGTTACAGTGAGTCCCATGGGAAAGTCAACATTACCATAGTCTATAATTTGTGTCTCACACTCATTCCTAGGTTTAGTGAATGATAGTACTGTGGTAAGCATTATACCTCACCAGAGCACATGTTGACTTTTTAAGGGCCTTCACTATGTGTTAATTTCCACTGATTTCAACCCTGTGTTTGTTATGACAACCAAAATTATGAATAGCAATGAAACTATTTTACATCTATATACCTACTTTTAGTTCTAAAGACCCAAAGTGCTTTGCACCAGTCAAACAATTCCTCTTGTATTACCAACCGTTTAAAAACCTTTGGCCCAATTCTTATGTAGACGAAGGCCCCTCTACATTGCAGTGGCAGTGCAAAGAAGTTTTAAATTGGATGTAAATGTACACCTCTGTTACAGTCCCTTTACATTGCTAGCAGGTACCAGCAGGTACACCAGGTTCTCACCTAAAGTTACCAAAGGCTAGAGTTAGCCACCTCTGAAGACAAGGCCCAGTGTTAGGTAGGGTAGCAGACTGCCAAAAGACTAACCACCAGATAGGAGAGATCTGTAGCCTGTTGTGATACAAGGACTGTGTGGCAGCAGTTGTGTTTAGTGCCTGCTGAGCAAGCCCCTTGAAATAATTTGAATTTTTCCATGCTTTTCTGACCTGAACTTGAACCTTTTGAGCTTTGGCTATTAGATACATGTGGGTTTAGGTGTATGACTCTTGGGAGACATACCACTAAATCCAGGCTTGTTCATGTTTTCATCTTTTTTTCAACAGATTTCATATTAAAAGGAAAATTGTTTTTTCTTTGACTTTGAGCTCTCTCATAGCAACCACTAAGATGCTTTTTCCCCCTCTGTAAAGAGGAGTATGGAAGCTGTGGCGAGGTTTGTTCAGTCTCACAAGCTAGATTATCCAGCAGTTTTGCTTTTACAGCATAGCTGCTCACACAAACTTTTGTTCAGACTAAAATGTATCACCTCTCTAGTAAAGCCAGAGCTATTATTATAGCTTTATATGAAGTTCCGTCTAGAGGCTACAATTGAAAGAGCACAAATGGGTAGATAGTAGGTATCCTTCAATCTCAAGAGACCATGGGTATGTGCTCCTGAGTAGTTAAGAGCTGGCGTACCTCTCCAGGGTGCAAGCATGGCAGAGGAGGAGAGAAAGAACCAATATATCTGGTACCCAATCCATTGCAGCAGTTGTCAGAAAGATACTACGATGTTAGTAACTGACCACCGCTGGGGTTCCACTCCAGATTTTCTGTCCAAGTTTACTCTCGTAGCCTTACATATTCACGAATTCACCCACAAGGCAGATGGGTTGATGAGCCGCAGGTAGTACCGTCTACTCTAATTACGGTAACAGGCACAGCCTGACCTGACCCTGTCTAGACACTGTACATACACCTAGTAAGACACAGTCCCTGCCCTAAAGAGCTTACAGTCTAAATAAACAAGACAGAAAAAGAGGATGAGAGGAAGAAAGCAGCATTGCTTGCATCTTACACAGGGGGAAACTGAGTCAGAGAACGATTCAGTGACTTGCTGAAAGTCACACAGTTAGTTTGGCACAGAGTGAGGAACTGAACCTTGATTTCGTGAGTCTTAGGGTAGTGTCTTAGCCACAAAACTGTCCTTCATTTCCGTTAAAGTGAGTGACAAAATTCCTATTTTCCTGAAAGGTGCAATATCCAGCCTCTTGTCGCCAACAGTTTACTAGGAGAAGAGTCAAAATTACCAGTAACTTAGCCTGACATCACCATTGTGAAATAAATTGTATGATCCAAATTTAGAGCTGAGAAAACTGAAGCACTGAGATTAAATATCTTGTCCTAGGTCATACAGTGAGTCAGTCAAAATGCTGAGACTGAGACCAAAGTGTCCTGGTTATCAGTGCCCTGCTCTAATCTATTAGCGCACCCAGTGGCATGAGAGGCTGCTACTCACTTTTAGATCAGCAGGGTGGCATTTTTGAAAACGTCTCCTAAATCCCATTGTTCAAGAATGCAGTTTATCATCCGATAAAAGAATGTGGGATATTAAAACAGGGCTAATATTAAGCTATACAAGTGAATGAAATATCTGCATGGTATGAGAAAAAACAAGTTTTGCATACACAATACGCCACATGAAACTGTCCATTTCATATTGTAAATCCTTCCTGAGCACCTCAAAAGAATTTACTGCTGTCAGAAATGTCTGCTCTGCATGTGAAACAGAACATGCTGTTTTGAACAGTGATGTTTCTCTTTTAAGGCACTTTAGTAACCCCTTAGTTGCCATCTATATATCAGCTTTAAAGCTATGCCTCTTTTGCTTCTTGGTCTGAGTATAGATACCTGGAGCCTTACATTTCCAACTGTCCTTTAGGAACCCTACTATTACTCACTGAGATTCAGGGCGTGCAGGGCAGGTGGAATTTTACTGCTTTACCATTAGTGGCCTCCATACCTCCATTTCTGAGACCTGTTGCTAATTTTGTTTTAAAACTAAAGCTGCTGCCCACTTGGTTTTGTTTTTTATTTTATACGACTCTTTACCAGCTGTTCCTCCTGCCCAGCTCCTAGTCTTAGCATGTCCCAGCTGCAGCGTAACTTTGGTATGTTGGAATTTCTAACTTTTTAAAGCTAGAGTAATATTTATTACATAAAATAAATTGTCACACCTCTTAAGTGGGTAACTACCTCTTGGAGAAAGTTCAAGATGAGCACCTGAGAAATGTATTTCTTTTCTTCGCAATATGTGACTCAGATTTATCCTACTGACAAAGAATAATGAAAGGAGATTGAGAAATCAGCTTTTTGTTTTCTGAGCTGAGGAAACAGGAATGTTTGTTTCTTTTCTTGTAGGTATTTAAAATAAGTGATCTTAATGGATCTCTAGGTCAAATTAACTGTCCTCAGAAGTAGACTCAATTCCATCAACTTCAAGGAAGTTATTGCCACTTATGCCATGGTGAAGTTGGTCCCATAAATCTGCATGCATGTAATAAAGAAAAATGCAAATGGAAGTACTTAATACAGATCACAAAGATTTCAACAAGTGAATGAGAAAGCATATGATAAACCACTAGAGGTGCCGTGCACTTTGATGATAAATGAAATACACAAAGACAAAAACTGTAAAGTACAAAGATCACAGACTAAACATTACTTTACTTCCCCCTGCTTTGCTGCCTGGGAGAGGATTCTTCCATCTCAATCTGCTTTGGAGAACCAGTTATATTGACTAGGTACTGTCGAGATGATTTGGCCCTAACAGCATAAATCAAGCCAAATAACAAAAATTCACAGTGTGGGTCTAACAGTACAATTTGCCTTAGGAATTTAAATAAAGGAAAGGAAAAATCTGAACGTATTCAAAAACAAACTAAATTCAAAATAATTTGATCTATTTTATGAGCTCCTTCTAGATTGTTCCCTTTCTCCTCCCTAGTTTACAACCAGCCATTTTCATCTGCATAAAGCTGAGAAAGCATGAAGTGCAGTTTCTGTTCTGGAACTATACCAGATGAACAACCATCTGGACTGAGCTAGTAGGTGAGATTGGTGTGTTTGTATTTTTCCCAGGATGTTGAGTCCAGCAATAATAATAATATAAAAAACAACCCTGACACCACTTTCTAAAATATCTAACCCCATGGACTGTGGAACCTCACTAGACAAAAGGATGTGACTCTCTGGCCTTTGTCCACATGCAAGAATTATATGTCTTTAACTCCCTGGTCAGTCTCAGTCTGGAGTTAGTTATAACATTAAAGGTGTTTATGCTGGTATAGTTTGTCCCCTTTAGGGATGGAAACTAGGTACCTTCAACTCAGGATAACTTCATCCACACTAGGGCTTGTACCAATTAAACAATTTTGGCAGAAAATCGCACTGAAATAGTTAAATTGGTACCAAAACTGTAGATCAGCTATAAGTGTCATGCAGCAGAAGCATAACTAAACATTCCTTTAAGGAATCTTTATAACTGTTTATGACCTGTCCAATAAACTGCAAGGACATCATGAGTTAAATCACTGTAAGTTAGCTGTAACTAATGACTTGGCTGTTTGGATGTATTTAGAGGTACTTTCAATTTTCCACACCTATACCGTTATGCAACTGTAACCCACACACCTCATGGGTGTGGTGTTCTGTTCCATTTAGCCGCACCAAGACCACTTAGAGAGAGATTAATGAGTCTACTCTACAGCCTTAGCTAACAGCCATATAACTTTTAGCTCATGCATTTAGCTCCAGCGGTCCCTGGTTCAATCCTGCCCTCTGACAACTCGAGTCTGTCGGCATTACACAACTATGTAACGTTCTGAAGTAATGTACTACAACTGCTGTGAAATGTGGGATAATTCAGAAAAAATGCATTTAAATTAAACCTTCATTGAGATGTATGAAGGGCGTTGCCCTGAAATGAATTAGTGGTGAGGCCAACTCAGCACCTTAGAAGGAAAGGACATAAGCTTTTCCCTGGCCGAGAAATGGAGTGAAATCCTGGCTCCACTGAAGCCACAATGAGAGTTTTGCGATTGACTTTTGTGGGGTCCGGATTTCACTATGGTCTCTCTGAGCAATCTTTTAACAACAAATCTTGTAGACAATGAAGTGGGGAATGTATCTGAAAGGTATGTTTAGATAGGCTAAGTATGTCAAATGCTCATCAATTTTAACAAAATATATAAGTTCATTCTTGAATGAGTGCCATGATGAAAGCCAGAAGAGAACTTCAGAATGTTTCAAAATACATCATGGGAGTGTTGGACAGCCAGTCCAGATTTGATCTGAATGTATCAACCCTGGCTGGAGAAATTCACTCCTGCATGAAGAGCCAGCATAGCATTTATGGGCTGGATTTTTAAAGATATTTAGGTGCCTATCTGCATCGCTAGGTCCTTAGTGGGATTTTCAAGAGTACTTAAATGCCTAATTCATGGAAGTTATGCACACAAGTGCTTTTGAAAATCCTATCGGGTGCCTATGTGCATCTTTAGGTAGATAAATACCTTTAAAAATGTGGCCCTATGCCCCCATAATTTTCAGAAAGTATCAGCACCCACAATTAGCCTCACATTTTCAGAGATCTCAGCTCTCATCTTGGTACCTAAATAAATTCCCAGATTTTCAAAACAGCTTAGTGCTCTGGGTGATCTTTGAAAATCTGGCCAGAGTAGTCACAATGTAAGTGGCTGGGTGCTGAGTTCTTTTGAGCACTTAAAAATCTGACACTGCACTCTTTTGAAAACAGTATTTAGAGGGATTGAGTGGAACTTAAGTGGTTGCATAGGTCCTGTGCAGGCCCTCTACACAGGGGTGAATTTCACCCAGAAAGCTTAACTGAAATGCAGGTCAAAGTGAACTTCTGATAGATCATTATTTATGATCTGAGTACACGCAGTGGCAGCAACATCTCCTTCAGATTCCCCATGCCAGTTCTGACAAAATGACCTTCCCATGCCAGTTCTTGCGAAGATACGTCAGCACAGTACCACTGAGGTCACTCTTTTCCTTTGTTGTTCTTCTTTTTGGCCCTCTTTTAAATTAAAAATTGTTTTTGAGCTAACAGGATTTTCAATTATGTAAATAGGGACATTGTATTTGCATACATATCAGATGTGCTTGTTTATTCTATCAGAGGAAGAACTAGTAATAGCATTTTCACTACATCAAAGTTGAAGCAGAGGAAGCCATTTCAACTAATTAATCACATTCCAGTCCTACTCGGCATTGTTTATAAAAAAACATAGGCAGTTTATTTGTGTAATTGTTCTAAGGAGTCACAGTTTGCACAGTTAAAATAATCTATGACCATTAAAGGAAGTATTGAGAATGGAGGTTTAATACAAGAAAGATAACCAAGAATAAGTTATTAACTTAATTTATCAATGTGAGAGACCTTTCTGTATTGATCAGAGGCTTATGGGTGGATTGCACCTGCATCCTTGGGATATCAAAAAACGTTCTGGCTGGTAAATGGTCTGTATTTAATGGCCTGCTTGGTCAGAAGCACTAGTAACCAACCCAATATGATCTGTTAATTTATGAACCAGACAGAAAACAGCGAATATATACCATGGAAAGACATGAAATTCCAGCTTCCAAGTGATAAATGACATTTTTTGTAGTCCTGTTTCTACAAGAGTTATTAGATATTAAAAGAATCCTGAGTTATGCTTTTGTTTTTCCTACCTAATTCAGACCTAGCTCATAATGGCCATTATCCAAGGACCTGTAAGAGCTAGATTCAATTCTGTTACAGAGGGGCTGGTAATGACTCCATGCTTGAGGACGTTGTGTTTTTGGGGTTTGTTTTGTTTTGTTCCCCCACCCCCATTTAAAGCAGGGATTACATTAAATCTCTTTGTTTCATAAGAGGAATGCAGTGTCTTTCCCAAATTTATACCTATTCTGTGAATAAACATTGAACTTTGAGGATCTGTTCATTTAGTTTGCATTAAAATAAGTAAAAAATAGACCTTTCTAAAGAATTTAAGAAATCACATTTGAGTTTCAGCAAATTTTCCCTATGATTGAAAACTCTGGGGCTAGACATGTGAACAAATCCAGGTTACAATTAAGCAAAGCCATTCACAGGTGGTGTTCATGACACTTATAATTCCAATCAGTGCCGGTTCAACTCAGGTCATTCTTAAATAGAGTGATTGTGTCAAAGATAACTCAAAACTTATTGCTCTTTCTTTCCATTATGTTGGGTGACATGAGTCAGTGGCCCAAGGCGAACTGTGCACGTGTCAAGAATTCTCACTGGTAGATGCACAAACAGGATATTGTTTTGGCTCCCTACCTCCATGTCTGAGCTAGAGGTACCTGGCCTTCCCTCACTCCCAAGTGCAGCCATCTCTCAATGTGGTCCTCTCAAGTTGTGTAGGGCATGGATGCTGATGTACTTCTCTAGTGTCAGTCTTCAGCCCCCAATGGGACAGGGGGTGGTATCAAGACCATCACCATAGGTAGGCGGTGGAGTCATGGTCCTTCCTACACCCTCTTACAGCCTCACTTGTCAACTGGCTGAGCTGACAATACCTCTAGGCAACAAGTGCACTGATATCTCAAGTCTCTGTCATGCAGACTCCAACTCTGCCCCCAGATGCTTCCCGCTTCACCCCCTCATTGACTTTCTTCCTTCCTTCCCCCAGCTCAACCCCTTCCGTCCCACCAGTAGCTCCCAGCTCCATTTCCCTCATCTCCCTTTCTCCCCCCAGTCACACTTCCAAGCCACTCCTACACCTCAGCAATGCCAGTCTCTCCTCAGGAGCCACACACCAGGAACATGAATTCCTCTCTTCACTTGTCTCCCCTGTAGCCCCCTTCAGGGCCCTCTTTCTTTGTACCCTCTAACTTTCCTGAGAGAACCGCATTCACCTGCTTTTCATCTCCCCCAGTCTCTTCCCTTCCCCCACCCAGTACCCCTGACGGTGTCCTGAACCCCTTTACCAAGATGATGCTGTTTGCTGGAGATTGGGGGGATGGGGGAATGAGATTCCTGACATCTGTTCACTGTCACAAGGAACAAGATCATTACAATTCATTTTAAAGCTATTTGAATTTTTTCATATTCTTTGTCACTTTAGAATATTAATTATTGCAAAAGCACTCTTAACCAGTCTGGTGATGCCTACAGTATACAGTGCAATGTTTTGTTCCTTGCCAAAGCAAAGAAATGCTCTGAGAGCTCAGTATTAGTGCTTATAGGAACAACTAGCTTTTCTGAGCTCTGGTATCAGTGCTAATGATCAAACACGTTGAGTTCTTGGGCCAATACACCAGCACCATTCCTGTGCACTCAGAAGTCCCATCTTCCAGCACTATTATTCATATGCAACCAGTCCTAAAAGGGAGAATCTACCTAGACTATGACAAACAAGAAGAAATAGGTTGCCTGCCTGAACCAACTGAGAGGCAGTTGTTTTTTTATTTGTATTCCAATAGTGCCTAGCAGTCTTAGTCAGGAACTAGGACCCCATTATGCCAGGTGCTTTACAAACACAGACCAAAAAGATGGTCCCTCTCCCAAAGAGCCTACCCTCTAAGTGTCAGACAAGAGAGGACAGGTGGGTAAAGTCAGACAGATAAGAACAAGGAAACAATGAGACTGTATTGGTCACCATGATGGGTAGTGGTGGCAGCACACCAGCAGCCTAACAGTTATCAAGTCTGCTTTGACCTGCACTCATAGCATAGCTTCCAGGTCTTTTACCCAGCCAGCCTGCTCTTGCAAAGCCTACTGAGAATAAGAAGCTAAGACGAGAGTGGAATTCCTGTGTTTATGTGAGAGCAATTTATTGAAAGAAAGTTTTGCTGCTGTACCTTCCTGTTTTCAGAAATTATCCAGCCTTTAGCTTCCTAATCAAAAAAAACATGGCAGCATGCCACGGAAATTAGACTTTGCTTCCAGCATATAGCTCCAACTCATTTTCAAAACCTGTTTTGTCTTCAGAGATGCATTTTTCACAAGGGAAAATAACTTTGAAAATAGAGCTGAACAGGAATTTAAAATATATATATTTAGAGATATCACTGGTGCTGTTCTTCAGAATACTGTGGGTGAAATCTTGGTCCCATTAAAGTCAGTGACAAAACTCCCAGGGGGCCAGGATGTCACACTTTGTGTTCACATGGAGGAAATATTTCACAAAATTCTACTTTACTATAGATGTGTATTTAAATCCACCTAAGAATACATACTATTTTTAATTCAACAACGTATGCTATAGTCAGTACCAGAGGTTAAATTAAAGGGATTCCCCTTCCTCTTTGGCTGGGGGGAGTGAGCACTCGCCTTCCTCTTTTATTTTATGTAAGACCAATGGGAAGTGAAAGCAAGATACCTGGTGCATCGAAAAGCAGGCTGCTTGGCTTTTCTTCCTGAAAGATAACAAAATATTCTTTCTTCTTCTTTTTGCTTATAAACCAAATTAATTCAAGGCAAAATGTCTTTTCAAAGTCCTAAGAACGTTTTTTAGAAACAGAGAAGAAGAAAGAGTACTGTATAGCATATGCTTTATCAAAGCTGGACTTCTCTTTATAGCCCTTGGAAATTCAAGAGCTCATGAAAACATCTTCCTTGAGCTAAGAAGATATTTTAAATTTAAAGAATAAAACTCTAGCTAAATGTCACATCTACTAAAAATATAGGCTTTCATAATGGTGAATGGATCCTATTATTATAATCAACATGTTAATCAGTCTAATCAGATTGTTTGTGCTGGACATCAAATTAAAACAGGGGGAAAGGATAATTCAGTGGTTTGAGCATTGGCCTGCCAAACCCAGGGTTGTGAGCCCTCTCCTTGAGGAGGCCATTTAGGGATCTGGGGCAAAAATCTGTCTGGGGATTAGTCCTTCTTTGAGCAGCAGATTGGGCTAGATAACCTCCTGAGGTCCTTTCCAACCCTGATAATCTATGATTCTGGCCTTAAAATCTTTGAACCTATTACACCATGACTCAATATTTTATTATAATTAAAGGTTAAGTTGGTGTGTATTTGACTTAATCTTAGGGATCATTTCTAGACAGCAGATGATTACAAATGCATCAAGGTTTTGGATATATGTGAACTTCTTTTGAAAGTTCAGGGCAGATGAGATTATCTGTACAGCTCAAACTGGCAAACTCTCCATTCTTCTCTGCTTCATGCTCCCATATGCTTCAGGAACCCCTTTGTGAATACATCTAAGGTAAACTGAACCCTTGAGCAAATCTTCAGACTTCCATTCCTCGTACCCAGCTACAGGCTTCACTTCACAGACCCCTTAATGAACTGCCCTCATTTGTTCCTATGCTTATTGAAAGTGAAGGAAATTGGAAGGGCCCTTGAAAGGTCATCTAGGCCAGCGGTTCTCAACCAGGGATCCAGGGCCCCCTGGGGGGCCGTGAACAGGTTTCAAGGGGTCTGCCAAGCAGGGTCATTGTTAGACTTTCTGTGCCCAGGACAGAAAGCCAAAGCCCTGTTCTGCAGGGCTGAAGCCTGGGGCCCTGAACCCTGCCACCCAGAGCTCAAGCCAAAGCCTGAGCAATTTAGCTTCCTGGGGCCCCGGGCAATTGCTGTGCTTGCTACCTCCTAATGCTGGCCCTTTTTTTTTATACGCAGAAAAACAGTTGTTGTGGCACTGGTGGGCCGTGGCATTTTTACAGCATGCTGGGGGGAGCTCAGAAAGAAAAAGGTTGAGAACTCCTGATCTAGGCTATACTCCCCATGTCCCATCCCCCCGTGCTGAGGCAGGACAAAGTATACCTATGCAATCCTTATCAGGTATCTTATCCTGTTCTTAAAAGCCATCCATTATGGGGATTCCACAACTTCCCTTAGAAGCCTATTCCAGAGTTTAACTATCCTGATAGTTAGAAAGTTCTACCTATCTAACTTAAATTGCCCTTGCTGCACATTAAGCCGGTTACTTCTTGGGCTACCTTCAGTGGACATGGAGAACAATTGATCGCTCTTTATAACAGCACTTAATATATTTGAAGACTTTTCAGATTTCCCTCCCACCTATGCCCTCAGCCCCGCCCCCCCCCATCCCCAAGTCATCTTTTTCTCAAGACTAAGCATGCTCAATATTTTTAATCTTGTCTTATAGGTCAAGTTTTCTAAATCTTCTTTTTTTATTGCTGTTCTCTGGACACTCTCTCCAATTTGTCCACATCTTTCTTAAAGTGGTACGCAGAACTGGACACGATACTCCATCTGAGGCCTCACCAGCACTGAGCACAGCTGAAAAGTTATCTTCCATGTCTTACATAAGACAGTCCTCTTAATACACTGCAGAATATTAGCCTGTTTTCCAACTGAATCACATTGCTGACTCATATTCAGTTTGTGATTCACTATGAACCCCAGATCTTCTTCAGCAGTACTACTGCCTAGCCTGTTATTCCCCACTGTGTAGTTGTGCATTTGATTTTTCCTTAAGTCTAGTAATTGTTTTCGCTGAATTTCATTTTGTTGATTTCAGACCAATAGTCCAGTTTGTCATGTTGAATTCTTATGCTGTATTCGAAAGTGCTTGCAAACCCGCTCACCTTGTCATCTGCACATTTTTGTAAGTATACTCTGCACTCCATTATCCAAGTCGCTAATGAAAATATTGAATAGTTCTGGAGCCAGGACAAAATCCTTCAACCTCCTCATTAGGTACATCCACCAGTTTGACAGCGAGCCATTAATCATTACTCTTTGGCTACAATTTTTCTGCCAGTTATACATCCCTCAACAGTAATTTCATCTAGAGCACATTTCCCTAGTTTGCTTATGAGAATCCCATGTGGGACTGTGTCAAAAGCCTTACTGAAAATCAAGATATATTACATCTACAGTCAGTGCTGGTGCTAGTGTACTGGGAGGCCCTAAGCAGGAGTATTTTTGAGCCCCCGCTCCACACACAACACATACTAATGATTAATAGGGGCCAACTTGAGCTGCTGGTGCCCTAAGCAATTGCTTAGTCTGCTTATGCCTAGCACTGGCTCTGTCTATAGCTCCCCCCATCCACCAGGCCAGTAACTATCAAAGAGCCAATCCTGTAGGTTGGTTTGGTTCTTGATAGATCCACGCTGGCTATTTACAACCCTACTATCCTCTAGGTTCACATGACTTCCTGTGACCCAAGTTTTGCCCAGTCTAATGTTAGCTATTGCATTTTTTTCAAGACTAGGAGCATTAACCTTGGGGTCCTAGCTACATATGAATTTGGACATGACCTTATGCCTACTGACATTTTTCTTGAAGCTGCCATTTGGACATAGTGCAATTTTTCACTTCCTAGCTTAAACAATGGTGTAATATTATAGTGCACTACTAGCTGTCGATCACATTTCATCCTAGAAGTGGCTGTACTTCACTGATGAGCAACATGATTTCTCTATATTGTTACCCATCTGCCAAGCAATGGCAAATGTCCAGGTTGCTAGTTGGTTTCCTGTTGCAGGAGAAATCAGTGATGAGGAATCTGAGTATGTTCTTAGTGTAACTTGTTGTATGACACATATGCAACAGTCCTTGACCAGGCATATAGGTTCTTCTCTTTCAGGGATCTTAGCCCAAACACCAGTGTCTGGTTCCCAGGGAAAAACCATGACCCAACGTGCTCATGCACTAAAATGAAATGAACATATTTTAAGACTATGTGTAAAGGAACCATCTAGTGATCCCTTCCCTAATGATGTTAAGGTCTATGTCATAAAGTGGTCATCAAGAGGTTAATTGGGTTTCTTCGAGTATTGCATTGGAGGAATATACCTCCCCTTCATTACTGCCTGATTAGTTAGTGGGACTCCCCCCAGCACTATGCTTGCACACGCATGCACACACTCTGTGATGCAATTAAATAAAACCACAAGTTCCCAGCCTGCAGTTCTGAGAGTAGATCTTTTGTTTCACTAAGCAGTCCCTTTACAAGAGCCTATATCCTGCTCCGTGGTTCACCAATACAACTGGGGATAAAGGTGCAAGAAGCTGCTTCTCTCCTACAAGTGAAAGGGCTACATCTCCCCTCAGCATTCAAGAGTACTAGCAGAGTGTACTAGATTCTGCATTGTACTGAGCCTCGGGCCACAAAGAGATGGTGATGCAGCAGATGAGGGCTTTTCTGGACATCCTATCTGATGATTATGGAGGCTGCAGTCACTGGCATGTGCTATTCAGGGTTGCACAGTGGTCCTTGTTAAAGTAGCAGTAAAGTTCATTCTATTCCACCATGGAATGCCCCAGTCCACTCCTTGCAATCCAGCTCTGGTCAACAGGATTCCTATAGCTCAGCAGGTACCTGCTAGGATCTCTTTTTCGCCTAGCAGCGTTGTCCAGAGAAGGATTAAGCCACAATTTGTGAAGAGTTTCATGATTAAATGTGCTATGTAATCTAAGATATTTCTGTGATCAGATGTGTAAAACAGTATTTGATTTACTGAAAACTGAGGTTTTGTAACAAATCTCCATAAGGTTAGTTAATCATTAGTTACAGATTTAGGGATTGGTTTTCAAAAGCTGCGAACCCAGGAATGTTTGTTTCAAGTTACTGTCACTGTGAATACAAAGTGGGCATCTACACTTACAAAGACGTGGTCCTCAGTTTTCAAAAGTGACTATTGATTTTGAGTGCCCTACTTGAGCACTTTAAAGAGACCTGATTTTCAGAAAGTTCTCAGCACCTTTCCTCTGACACCTTTAAGGTGCCTCTAATTGGGCACCCAAAGATTGAGGTATCCAAAGTCACTGATCATTTATGAAACTTAGTCCCTAATTTGTGTAACCAATTTTGATAACTGTATAAAAATTAGCTAAGAAATTTTACATACATCTCATGATATCTTAGAGTTTTCAATTTTTTTTTATTCAAATGTAAACTGCCAAATATTCAGACTTGGTGGTAAATTCCCAGATTTTGCAAGTGAGGAGTTATATTTGCAGAACAGGACACCATCTGGATAGTACCCATAATTCACTGTCTGAGGAGAGGGGTTTGGATTTTCTGCAGGTTTAAACTTGACTCACTGCTAGTCCAGGCTTGATTTATACCAGCACTATCACACATAGGCAGATTTGCCTGATCCCCACAGAATGTAATTTAAATCCTGATGAATGAGTATGCAAAAGATTTAAGAAATAACCAAACATAGAAGGCCAACCACCTAAACTGTGTCTGGATGATTTGCACGTAGACCAAGTGGGTATGAAAAACCCATATTTTGTGCACAGCTCTTGCTGAAGAAGAGGTCTGTGTAGCTCAAAAGCTGGTCTCTCTCACCAACAGAAGTTGTTCCAATAAAAGGTATTACCTCACCCACCATGTCCCTTATGCATGGAAATAGGCAGCTGTGTGTGGTAATGTTTGTTGGTAGGAACAAAGGTGGGAACTTGCATGCCCAAAAGATATATGTGCTCATTTTGTAGGTGAAATATAAATATCATCCTTTGAACAGTTGATGCATAGGATGGGGGCACCATCACTTCAATAATCTGATTTTTTTTTAATTACAAGTAAAATAGCAAATTCGTTTGGATTAACCTCATATAAAAATAAAGATTTTTGTTACATTTTATATAAGCAGCTCTAGTAGGCAACCTAATTTATTTCAAATACAGTAATACTTCCAACCTCTATAACTCTACAGGAATAATTCCTATGGATAATTGCTAGCACTTCAGTTTGATTAAGGGTAGGGCACTCAGGGTCAACTTGCTGTTGCTTGACCTTGTTCTCCTGAATATCCTTTTCCTTCTACTCACACATAAGTGAGAGATACTTTCTCCCTGTAAAATACGTGGGAATGAAGTGCCTCCAAAATTCCTCCTGGGAGGGCTACACAAGGCCTATTATAGTTTTAAAAAAACACAGCCCAAACCAGTTGCCCTGTTACAGGTGGCGCCTCTCTCATATGCCCCCTGGTGGCCCATCTGTTCCCCTCAGGTTCTTTCAGTCACCAGACCTCGGTTGGCTCAAGAACATGCACCTCCATAGCGGGGTCTGACTTAGTTAAGTTTTATACAAAGGGTGACTTGCTTTATTATTTGCCCCATGTCATCCTGCTCTGGGCTCCTATAAGAGGCCTGGTCAGCTTTTTGTCCCAGTTCAGGAGGAACACACACACCCCTGGTCTCCCAGAGCTGGCATTGTGCTTCAACCAGTCACTCTGTCGCTAGCCCCAGCCCTCTTCCTTGGGGCCGGGTTATCATTTAGCTGCTGTCGCGCCTTAGACAATTTCTCTCTCAGCTGACCCCTTTTTCCTCAGCTAATTCTTAGTTTAGCACAGTGCTTTTCAACCTTTTTTTCATTTGCAGACCCTCAAAAAATTTCAAATGGAGGTGGAAATCTTAGACATAGACTGCGGAAGCCAGGTTGAAAACCACTGGGTTAGGAGGCTCCAGGAGGTAGCCTTCAAATGGCATCTTCTCCCTGCTAACTCAGGGATCTTCAGGAGCTGCCTTATTCCCTGCGGTATCATCTACTGCCCTGCTGTGAGGGAGGATGGGCATTTATGCTGCTATCCTTCTCCCAGCTCATTCCCAGTTGGTTGCAGGGAGACCTCCCCTCTCTACAAGTCTCCTGGCTCCAAGCCCTTGAAGATCCAGTGTCAGGATTTGCTCCCAAGTACCATTCATTCCTCGGACTACTTCCTGTTTCTCCACATCCCTCTTAGGTCCTTATATTGGAGATTTCAAACTCTTAATGGGCCATGCCACCTGGTGGGGTAGACTGACCACTAGGCACTACTGCCTTTCAGAGGGCAGACTACCCCATCACATGCCCAATGTTTACATATTCTTGTGATAGCCTTTTAGGCAGCCTTAGTACAGGTACCTTTATCTGATGCATCCCGCTGTACTGGAGACATCTTTTAGTAATCAAGATTGTATCCTTAGCACTTATGAGAGTATTCTTGTATTGATCCACACAAAAATTGATGCTGAGATATGGCAGCATGGCTACATGGCAAGGTGTAAGCAGTTATTCTAGCCAAACAGATATTGTTCAAACAATGGAAATGCAGAACAAGAGAAACCTCCTAGCACTTCCTTCCCTAGTTCTTAGTGAATGTGATCTCCAGAACTGCCCGGAACCCTTAGTAGGGGTGAAGGCTTGGGGAGAAGAGTGGCTGTTCCTAGTTGTGGGGAGCTTGAGGAAGGGAGCACTGGGAGGCTGGCATCCCTACCGAGAGAGACCAAGGGTCATGACTGGTTGCCTGTGTTGTACAGTGGTGGCTGCAGTGATGAGGTACACATCTCTGCACGCAGGAGTAAAAAGTGTGTTGTGTTAGCTGCCATCACTTTTCATTTCCTTGCTTTTGTGTTATGTATAGAGCAACCTTAACTTCCACACCGTGTTGCAGTGTTATTGGGTACTAATGAAATACCGAAGGCCAGATCCTTGGCTCTGTTACACCCCCTTTATATTGGCCTAGCATTGCAGTTGGCTTAATCAGCCTTCTTAGGCTATGCCAATATCTGTGAATCCCTGGGTGGCACAAAGGAAAAACTTTTTGACACAATCATAATGAACCTGTGGGTTCAAAAAGGGGATTTGATGTTTCTATGGGTAATGCAACAATCCACGGTTAAGTTAGACAGGATTACAAAGTGCATGAAGAGTACAAACCCTCTTGCTTCGGGGCAGAAGCAAACCACTAATTAATGGGGACCTTGACATAAACTTCCCTTACGGACAGGGTATTCTATAATTGTCCAGTATGGAAGTTTTTACAGCTTCCCCTGAAATATGTAGCCATTGTGGAATGCAGGATTGTGGGTTAGACGCACCGTTGGTCTGATTCAGTATGACAATTCCTGTATTCCTAATATGTTTCATGAGCAAAAGTCACAGCAAACAAACTATTCTTTTCTCAATTTATTGCCTTCTTGATATTTCTGATTTGACATAATGGAAGCAATATAGCCCTCAGTGGCAGAACACACCCTCCTTTGGAATAAGATTAATTGCTAACTAGTCATAGAAAGACTTGCACAACTTCTTTATCCATGAGATTACAGAGAAAAAGGGTGGTTATTTACATTCACTTTCAGGAATGTTTTTTCTCAATTGCAGCAATTACTGAGTTCACCTGTTGGTAGAATCAACTACCCGTACACAAACTGAAAACACGGTAGATCTTGTCTCACATCAACAGTGTAACCACTCTGACTTTAATGAAGTTACTCTTGCTTTACACTACTTTAAGAAACAGGAGAAATCAGGCCCCTGAGATGTTTATTTAGCTATTTCTTTGACATAGAAGATGAGTGGTCAGAAACATCAGTTAGCAGGTTTTCCTCATGATTTTTAAAAATCAAGCCAATTAATTTTTAAAGAATTTTAAAAATCTTTAAAATATCTCATCAAACTAACTGGTAAAATAATGGGAGAGAGGAAAACAAATTAACAAGGGTCCCCCTGTCAGAATGTGCTGTCCAACAAGGAACATCCACTAGATACAGAAAAAAGCAACAATCTAGAAGTGCTGCAGAAAATTGAACGAACAAAATTTTGTGGATCAGGTTATGATTTCCATGTTAGTGGTATAAATCCTAAGAAACTGTTGATATTCAGTGGTTCCATGAGTTCTTGTCTGTTCCTGAAGTACCAAGTGCCTTTTGCATTTAGACGCCATACAGCAAATATTTGAAGCATGTGCTTATCCTTAATTTTTACTTTATTGGGATTATTTGTGAGATTAAAGTGCTTTGCTGGCATGGAGCCAGAGATCTGTGATTGTTAAATCCCTTTATTGTTCCTGTTCTTAGATAGGTGGTGATTAAATAAATAAAAATAACGGGCCTGATTATGAGCACATGCCACCTCCATGACTCCATTAGCTTCATGGATTTATTCCTGATTTACTTCTGGATAAGTGAACCGAGTATCTAGTTCAAAGTTTGTTTAAAAAAAACCTACCCTGGTGATCACATTTAAATTTATTCCTATGTAAATAGCAGTTTGATGTCTTGTGAGAGTTCTTTCTTTCTTTTGTTCACTCTCCTATCTTCTTGAGTAACAAAAAAAGACGGTTACTCACCTTTGTAACTGTTGTTCTTCGAGATGTGTTGCTCATATCCATTCCAGTTAGGTGTGTGTGTGCCGCGTGCACGTTCGTCGGAAGATTTTTACCCTAGCAACACTCGGTGGGTCGGCAGGGCGCCCCCTGGAGTGGCGCCGCTATGGTGCCGGATATATACCCCTGCCGACCCAGCCGCCCTTCAGTTCCTTCTTGCCGGCTTCTCCGACAGAGGGGAA
>NC_133774.1:24614235-24663049 GCF_003597395.2 Chelonoidis abingdonii
ATCGCCCAGAAATGACCTGAGGAGATGTTTGAGGGAAAGCCTGTACCAGACTTGGAGCTCAGCCAAGAATGCAATACTTTCAGCGGAGACTAGGCGTGGGAGATTTGTGGAGTCTAGTCAGTGAATCCGTAGTAGCCGTCCCTTCCATCCAGTGAGCGTCCATTTGAAGTCTCTGGCTTCCCGTTACGCTGTGTCACATATATTGTTGGCAGCGCTGTGTATCCTGGGAGATTTTTTTCAAATGCTTTGGCATTTCGTGTCTCGTAACGGAGCTCTTGATACAACATGATTTGTCCTCCCAATAATCAGCGATCAGAGTCATGATTATGATTATCGCCCGTACGGTCCATGCTGGAGCTCTTTTTGGATTTGAGACTGCATCGTCAACCCGTGCTGATCAAAGCTCCCGCTGGGCAAACAGGAAATGTAATCAAAAGTTCGCGGGCTTTTCCTGTTTACCTCTGCCCGCTGCACATTCCGATTCAGATGACTGTCCAGAGCGCGTTTCAATGTTTGGATGGTCATGCACTAAACTGAGAGTGAGGAGGACCACTCACGCACACACACTTTTCACGGGGGCTGAGGCATTTATATAACTGTCACACACTCTTACCTATATCACATAGAAGAGAAACGGGGTGAAGAATCTCCACTACACCGATATGTTAATATAGTCCCGAGAACCCATCGAGACGCTTGAGCGTATTCGCTTCAGTTGTTTGCTCAACAATTCTCAAATTTTGCTTGTTAAGCTTTTCCTAGACGGGGGTGGAGTAAGAAAATCGATTAAGGAGGCCCTCTATATAGTCCGGAATATAAGAGAGAGGTTCGTCTATGTAGTCCGCAGAACGGTAAGCATTAGAACGTCGATAGCTCCCTGTAAGCGCTGCACCTGTGAGACAGTCGTTTAAAACGCGTAAGGTGTCTGAGGAGCCATGGCCTAAACTATCATATGTCCGCGCATTCAGTAGCGGGGTATTGTGCGTATCAGTCTGGATATGCTTGTGAGGTGGAAGCATGGCAGGGCTTTGGCTGCTTTCTCAATGATGCCTGTCTGACAACTCCTTAGGGCCTAGGGGGCCCCATCAAGTTCAGCTGTTACTGCACACTGATCAGCTATAATCATTTACTTTCTCCTCCCATACGTACATCTACACCAATTCTTGACTGTGCCAGGAGGCTAATACCTTTCTCAACGTTGGTTTGGCAGTTACCAACGGAACTAGCATTTTATGAAGTGTGAGAATTGTTAGAGGAAGACCATGGCAGTGAAATCATTTTCAGCATGCTTTCATGTGAATTGTCAAGGAGCGAGATCAGGATACTTGGAAGATGCGATTTGACAAAATGAATGGGGAGCTGGCTTAAGTGAATTAAAATTGATTATATAATCGGAGAAAGAAAAATAGCTAAGGGAGTTGAGGAGAGGAAAAGAAAAGTGAAGGTAGAATAGAGGGAGGGAGGAGGGGGCAGGGGGGAATAAAGATAGTTACATAGCAATCTAGCCCCAAGTAACCCATTCAGGCAAAGAGGCTGTGAAATCACCAAATGTTTACTATGTATTTTAACCTGAATCAAAATCTGAAGTTAGATACTGAGCTAGGAAATGTACATTTTATTGTATTGTGTATTCCTATGTAATTTCCAATGAAATAAAACAGGTATTGTTTTCAGAAAAATGGAAACTTTTTTGGATGTTCAGGAGTACTTTAATGTGGAAAACAGATAAAGATCTTGTGTCCTTAGTTATAATTATCTCAGTCACTTAAACTGCTGACACAAGCTTCTGTGCTACAGGGTGAAAAGTACGTTCAGCCACAAATCTGAGAAAAGAACCTACAGTGAATACTCAATGGCTTTCTGTGTCTTGTTTCTCATGTCAGATAAGAACACAAAAGTCATGGGAATTCCTTATAGAACCCTGAATGAACAGTTCTAATCTAACAAAGTAGATAAAATGATATCACTCTGAATTTATGAAACTATGGGAGGGAAAAGGTTGTAGTTTAAAACACTCCCTTTTAAAGAACATTAGAACAAATCTGCTCTCATAAGTGAAAGAATTAGGACATAGAACTTTGCTGAAAAATTCCTCATAGATTTGCAAGTTGCTGTAAATCCCTGAGGAGATGGATTTTGATCTGTAAACTTGTCCTAGGTACACAGATCTGCATAGTATAGTGAACATTTGGGAACTGACATCTTTCCACAACAGATACCTCTGATTCTAAAAACCAGACCTGTCTGCCCTTTTTTTTAATCCCCTGTGTTAAATCAGTGGAGACTGAAATACACATGAATAGTTACTGACTTTAGGAAGCAAGAGATTTTAGAATA
The DNA here is from genome assembly GCF_003597395.2 of Chelonoidis abingdonii. Taxonomy (NCBI): domain Eukaryota; kingdom Metazoa; phylum Chordata; order Testudines; family Testudinidae; genus Chelonoidis; species Chelonoidis abingdonii. The sequence continues at coordinate 24,616,573 of NC_133774.1, forward strand.
CAGTGTGAATGTAAAAATTAAATGGAGTAATTCTGAATTAAAAGAACTTGTGAAAATTTTCTTTTGTGTCCTTTTTACTGTGCACACTCCTGGAAAAATGATTTAATGTTCATTGTTTAGAATGTATTTTGCAAAAATATTCATTTCTTTTGTCTTTATCCTCCGCTTGCTTCAGTGCCAAAGGAAAGCAATTATTCCAGTCTATAATACTATTCAGAATTTTTATCGTGCAATGTATCCAGATCAGCTGATACGAATTCCTGTCAGAGCATGGGACAATTTAAAAGCCGGGCCTGAATCTGCTGCCATTCCTCACACTGAGAAGTAACATAGAGCTTGATTGAAAGGCCACTGAACTCAATGGGAATCTTCCATTGACTTCTATGGGCTTTGCATGAGGACCATGTTATGCAAATAATCTCACTGATTTCAATAGGACTACAGTGGAGAAAATTATTATCCATCATAATGTAGGCAGAATTTGGGCCTTAGATATTAGGCATTCTCCTTTGAGTTTACCAGGAAAGTAAAATTTATTGTTTAAGTTTTCTGCATGCTTAAAAGTAGAGCTGGTCAGAAAATAAGGGTTTATTCCTAGGGAAAATGTTGACTTTGCGAGAAATATTTCAGCAGAAAACTGAAGCATTTCAATTCAAAGTGGAGCTCTGGTGCCTCATGGAAGTTGTAGTTCTAGTGTGCTATGCTCCCATTCTCTTCCATTGACTGGATTCTCTGGCAAGACTGTATTTCCCATGATGCACTATTTTCCCCATCTTAGTGAAGGGTGTATCATAGGAATCCCTGGCTGTGGTGCGTAATGGGAGATGTCCTACAGCCAGAGACCAAGGGTTAGCACTTTTGAAATTCCAAACCCCCTCACACCAGGCAACCTCAAGCACAAGGCAACTCTGCACTCTCCCCCACTTCAACAGCCACTTATAGTATCTAGAGAGAGAGCACATACAGTGATTGATAACATCACAAATCTCCTCACTCTCGCGCGACTCAAACCCTCTCCACTACACACACGCAGTGCTCTTGCGTATTGGTGGATGGACAGCTGCTGTATTTTCAACAGTTTTGATCTGTTATCACTTAAACTGCATCTTTAGCCAGACACAGAAACTTTTAACATTAGATATCCCAGTGTGATGATAATGCAAATCCTTAGATCCGGTTAAAGAAAACCTGGCAGATTAAATTATTTTTCCGGCAACTGGCAAGCCCATAAAAAACATCTGGCCAGGCTGTTCAAATACCATCCCAGGTGGTAACCCTTCAGAAAGCCCAGAGCCTGGAGGAAATGAGAATATGAGGCAAGTGACCTACAACTCCCATAAGGTACTGTGGTGTTATTTTGAATGTAAATATTTTGGTTTTTAGCTGAAATAGTTCTGTTTTCATTTTTGGTGAAATATCAACATTTTCCTTGGAAAGCAGACACTTTTTGTGAAAAATGTAGATTAGTTGAAAACCCAATTTTCCTCAAAAGTATTTTTGATGAAAAATTTTCAACTAGCTTTTCATAAAGGTTTTTCTTTTGTGGTTACCCAATTGGGAAAAAATGGAGAAGAACCTGATAAACATCCAGATCCTTCAAAACCTGGAATATGTACTCTAAAAGATGTGGGTTTTTGGTTTTTTTTTTGCCAAATTCTGTATTCTCAGTTACAAAAAATGTGGTTTTGGTTTTGATAGTATTACATGACAAGTTCTATAACAGTGTATGAGAAATCTTATATGTATTATCTTATGGACCAGATTCACAGCTGGTGTAAGTAGTTGTAACCCCACTGAAGAACACGTTTGGAACCATTTCTGAAGTTCAGACCCTATTTAAAATAAAATTTGTTCCTCTTTCTGAGTATTAGACTTGATTAAAAAAACCAAACAAAGGAACCAAATTTCCATGATAAATGTTGCTTTTCAAGTATTGGTTTCCTCTCCAAACAGTGGAAACTATGCAAATCAGTAAGTCCACAGAGGGGACACACTTCCAATAGCATTGAATAACATTTTATACACAGAAGTGGGATGTAATAATGAAGCACAACTGGTGCATAATGAAGCGCTGTGTCCAGCATATCATTAACATGTAACATAGACATTTCTTCTATTCTGTTCTATGTTGGTCCTTGTATCACACTCATCACCACAGTGTCTGAGCACCTTCAAGTAGTGCATTAAGCAAAGTGATTAACATCTGTCATATACTGTTTGTCCTCTCATCTTCTCCCCAGGGGGAGAAGAGTGTGCAGTGGAGTGTCTTGTTTTCATATGGTTTTAGGTTTGTGGGATTTTTTTACATATACTTGTGGTGCATTTTTAAGTTAGAGAAGACAAGGTCGAAGGAATGTGCCTTCCACTTGGAGCAGAAAATGATGGGGTTTGTGATGGTCCTTTAATTCCTGAGGGAGTTCATTCCAGAGTACAGGACTGCCCCCGATACATTTTTGTTTTTTACAAATACAAGCTTTGCACTTATTGTAGAGAGTTCCACTGTGCCAGAAGAATGGAGTTGTCAGCCATGTTCTCCATTCCAGAGCTTTAGCTCTAGCTGGTCTTTTAGATATCCTGGGCCAAGGCCATGGAGTGCCTGGAAGGTAAGAACCAAGGCCTTGAATTTGTTTCAAAATTCTATGGGAAGCCAGTGTTGGGTGGAGGATAGGTGCGATGTGCTCACCTTATCTGTGTTGCTGAGGAGATGCACTGCAATGTTCTGTACTAGTTGGAGTTTCCATGAATGGAAGACTTTGTGCTCAGGGCTATTGCATAGCTGTAATCCAGCCAAGAGGTGATGAAAGTGTGAAAAGTGAGACCAAGTAATCATCTGCCAAATTTGGAGGGAATCTCTTAGCAACTGCAGATGCTGGAACCAAGAGTGCTGGGAGTGCTACTGCACTCCCTGGCTTGAAGTGGTTTCTATCATATACAGGGTTTACAGCTTGGTTCAATGGCTTTCAGAACCCCCATTATACAAATTGTTCCAGCACCTCTGACAGGAGATGATAGAGAGTGTTACTCACAGATGCTACTATGTAATAGCATAGCATTAGTGAGGAACCCATGTGAATCACTTAAACTATAGACTATATTTATGTACTTAGTGTTTGCGTATTCATCAAGCCAAGCAATAGCATTCTTAGTGGCCAAGTGGAGCTCTCGGAGCCCACCACTGAATTTGGCTAGTGGGCACTCCTCAACAATGTGTATCATTGTTTGATCTGTGCCACAGCTGCAGCCCGGATTGTCTCAAAGACCCCTATAGTGCTGATTGGCTGCATAGAGGCCTTTCCCAGTCCAAAATTGGTTGAGAAGAGTCCACTGATGATATGGCAGATTGCAGCTGGGAGGGTGAGCAGTAGGGTCTGTGATGAGGAACTGATTGGTGGTTGGTGTTAAGCACCGGTCTTCCTACCATAGGGGCTCTGCTGTCACAGCCTGGCATGGCAGCCTTGATCAGAGTGGGTGTCTTGATGAAAGATGTGTAGCTGGTGAACTAAAAAAGTAGTTGAACAAGGGCAAGCTTGGGTTGAGTTGGGTTCTCAACAGGGCCGGCCCACAACATTTTGGAACCTGAGGTGGGGAGCTCAAATGAAGCCCCCATTCCCCTCCCTTGAGCCAAAACTTTGAAAGGTCTCAATTCTGCCTTCTTCCTGTTCTACTCCTCTCATGGTACTGCTCTGCTACCTACCCCAATAAAGGAGAACTAACAACTTAAAATGTCTTGTTCAAAAATTTTAAGTAACACTTAACTTTCAAATGCTTGAACAGCAAATGTAACTTTTCTTGTCTTCATAGTAAACACTGGCATTTTTATGTTTGAATAATCAAAGTGGTGCTTTCCATGCTCTTTTGGTTGCAAAGATTTGAACTGTTTCCTAAAAGTCCACAGTCTGGGCCAGCTCATGCTCTACTGAGATGGCTGCAAGGCTGACCAGCCTTTCCTCTGTCACTGTGGAGCGTAGCTGTGTTTTTATTAACTTCAGCTTGGAAAAGCTGCGTTCTCCACTGGCAACTGTTATAGGAAGTGTTAGAAGTATACTCAGAGCAACAAAAGCATTTGGAAAGAGGGTGGTCATCTTATTTGTGCATATATATTCCAGAACAGCCTTTGGAGTTGATCCTGCTGAAATGTATCTTGAAATGGCTTTCAGTTCATCACTTAAATTGCTCACATCAATATCATGCATGTCATCATGTGTCAACACTGTCTCTAGTGCCTGCATTGCTCGTGTAAGTCTTCTTCGGGTATAGTGAGGAGCTTTGGAATATCATACAACATCCCAAATATACTGCTGTGTTCCTTGAGCTGCATGAAATGTTCTTCAACTGATTGTATTGCACAATCTAGCACCTGGTCTAAAGGATTCAACTCTTTGAATTTTGTTTGGGGTCTCTTAACGGGATTATCCATGCCTCATAATCAAAAATGTCATCTTCTTCGGGTGACCTCTTGTGGTCTTGAATGGGTGGGAAATAAGCTTCAGTGGGAAGTTCCTCATGCCAACTTCTGTGCACTCTCAGAAACGTTTTTGAAATCCCAGTAAGAAGACTTAGGTCTGACTTTGCTTGTCCAGTTGTTCCCATTGCTCCAGATATATCAAGGTCAGCACCTTGGAGTCTCTTGCTTACAACATTTATTTGAAACAGTATGTCATGCCACAAACACTAAGTCACACAGAATTTGAAGTTATGTATTTTCTGGTGATTCCATTTCCCTCTGCCACTGTTCTTCCAACGAACATTTCCTATCATAGCATTATCCTCCATTAAAGGCAACCTATGGCATCATCTATCCATCCAATTTGGTGTTTGATAGGGCTTTGTTGCCTCCACTCGACTTTCCCATCATGTCGCACACAGTGGTTTCAGTGTCAGAGAGGATGTTCCCAGATGTTGCTTTCAAAATTTGCATCAATGAGTTGATGCAGAGAAAAATACGTAGATGCTTTGAATTACATTAAAAATATCAGCAGCCTCACAGTAAGAACTGATGCTGCATCACTGACAACCAAGTTCAATGAACGAGAACTGCATGGACAAAAAAAGCCCAAGGTTTAACTCTTGGATCTGTATCTGTACTCCTCTGTTCTTTCCTCTCATGTTGGCACATTAATCTTAGCCCTGACCTCTCTCATGTCAGCTATCGCAATTTCAAGTATCTCCAGTTTTTTAAGAAGCGCATTTGATCATACCAGCTCCTGTAGTATCATCAATGTCAATAAATTCTAGAAAATGCCTCTCTGACAGTCACCATTGCAGGGACATTTTCACTAGGTTCTATTGTTTTTACAATATGCACCATTAAAGTAATTGTTCCATATGGCTAATGTCAGGTGCGCAGTCCGGAATAACAGTAGTAATATCTTGCTGACTTCAGATCTGCCACAAATCTTCTGTTGACTTTTGTTGCCGAGTAACTGAGATCTCGTTTTGAATTAGTTTTTCCCCAAAAGGTTACTGGTATGTGTACATTCTTGGCTGGTCACATCTCTAGATGCTCCTGGAATACAGCATCAAACAGTCCACAGCTCCAAATTTAAGGAAGTTTCAATTGTTTGGCCATACAGCTGATCTGAAGTGCCACGCAGTGCTAGGTCTGGGTAACAAGGCATTCTCACAGTGCATTAAAGCCTTTTTCGAACATTTTGCAAAGAAATAGACTCTTGATGCAATCTCTCTGGATGCTGATCATTGGTGGCCTTTAGTCTAGTCCATCCAAAGCTCTTTCCATCTATGGAATGCTCTCTGGTGATCTTGCTGCCTATCTCATGGCATGTCAGATTCTAGCCAATTTTTCTCAGTCTTTTTTCACTGTCAGAATCCATGGGGTGGAACATTAGACTGGAGAGATTTGAACACGTATGCGCTGGTAGGGTTTTGAATACCATTAGCATGCCTCTCCTTTGTCACTATTGGGATTTCTGCCAGTAATGTGTTTGGATGAAACTTCATTTTCATTGCTTTGGGCAACAGAAGTTTTTCATCTTGCCGTGGCAGTGCAAGTATAAGGGGTCCGTCAGCTACTGCTCAAGTGGTCCAGAGTCCTGGATCATCTAGACCAAGGAACTAAACTAGCCGCCAGACTGTTTCTGCTGCTCCTTCCACCGACACTCTTCTGGTGATCTACACTTTTCTTCAGAGATATATGCATTGGTTACAGTTCCATTGAGGATGGAGAATCGCGATGCTGCCAGTAGCTGCACGGTACACTGCACTCTGCACTACTGGAAGGATAGGCATCTTCCTCACCATCACATCCTCCTGTGGCCAGAAGGCCTCACGTGAACATTTGCGTCTGTATCTCAGACAGCTCCTTCCTGTTAGATGAAAGCTTCCTTGCTTTCTTTCTTTTTCTTTGAATGCTGCCCCAGAGGGGCGGTTCTTCTTTCACTCAGGACTGCTGTTCTGTGCTAGCTATAGTGGCTCTCAACGCTCAGTTGAAGGGGACAAATAAGCAGGCTGGTAGCAGGGCCAGAGTGAGGGAAGATGTAAGCGTCTTACGACCTAACTGGCTCCTACTACTTGAGTTGACTGCCTGTTCTTCTCAAGTGGGTTCAGAGAAGCAGCAGGAAACAGGAAGCTCCCTGAGAAGCTGGTGTTAATCAGTCCAGGATCCTGGGGGTGCTAGAGAGGTACATAAGAGGCTCCCCCTTCTACTCGCTCTCCCTGCAGCTCCTGCTGCTTACTGTTATTCCCTCTCACCTTTTCTACTGCCTGCCTGTTATGTCTCTTGTGCCCTGCTTCCTCCAGCATAGTGCTTCACCATCTCTGTGCATCTAGAGCAGAGAGAATACATATGAAGCATAAGCAGACACAATTTTCTACACTCTGGATCCTAGTGGCGCTCCTCTCCCTCCTCCCCCACACAGTCTGGCACCTGAGGCGGCTGCCTCAGTTCGCCTCATGGTAAGGTCAGCCCTGCTTCTCAAGCAAGTTGCCAGCTGCAATCTCTCTCCTGATGTAAGGGGGAGCAATGTGGCTCAGAACTGGAAGCCATGGAAGATGAGTCAGTTGGAGAGTTCCTGTGATTAGGTACATTGTTGAGATGAGTTGCTTGTCAACAAGTTTGATGTATGCCAACCGACTTCATACAGTACTCTGCTGTTGAGTCTGAGATGGCAAGGGCTGAGGTCCTTAGAATTGGAGCATCTGCTCCCCATAAAGAACCTGCCAGTTTGCTGAGAAGGTTGTTGCATGTCTTGACCTTCTCTACTATCTTGCTTATGTGATTTCTGTATGTCAGTGGTCAAGTCGAGGGTCACTCCTAAATAAACTGGGTATGCTTCATGCTTCAGTGGCAATGGATCAGCGTTTTCATTGCACCACCTGTCAGTATCTGGCTCAGTCCAGGGAAGGTAATGATCCTCCTAGAAAACCGAATTCTGCATGTTCATACTTAAAGAATCCCAGTATTGCCACTTCTGGTAACCCTAAAATAGTGCAATCCCATGGTTTTCATACCATCCAGCCCTCACTTCAAGTCTTACAACTCAATGTTGAAGGTTTATCAACAGCCAAGCAACATTTAATCAGTGTTCTTGCTCATCAACATGCTATCGATTTGAGGTGCATGGACTACATTGATCAATTGTTGGTTTCCTTTTGCCTTTTTAGTTTAACTCTAGTAAAACTGGATTTGATTTTTTTTAAATATGCATTCATCTGGCATGACATTGCCTTCTTGGTTTGGACATTGTAACTAGAGCTGTGGGGAGCTCATCAGCAAGGTCAGATGAACTGGTCCTCAAAACTTACTAGCTTTCCACCATCCTCCTGGGAAGCTACTCCTTATCAGCAAGCCTGATTCCATCCAATAAGGCTTGCTAGGAGGAGTGAGGCTGAACAATGTGTGAAAACTAAAGCCTCAGAATCACTGTAAAAATTAAGTATTTTGCATGTGTGGCATCTCACACACTCTAGCCGCAGAACTGAGGTGTGATGTTCTGACAGAGCATTGTATTAGGATCTCTTTCTGAATGTGAGTACAAGACAATCATGTTGCATTTGTGATGTCCACAAAAGGGTTAATGTCCTTTTTCAAGTCAATAAGTAACAATATCAATGCAACAACAGGATAGGGAGAATAAATTAGTCACCATTAGCTTATTAACGAGGGGGAGTAGGAGGTTTATATATTACTGTTTACTTGAGTTAAAAATCATTTTCTGCTTTTCTTTTTTTTAAAGTTTTACACACAACTCCTTTACTATGGTTCATGCCTCTCAATATGTAACTTTTATGGAAATAATCTGAGTTAATGAAACTACCAGAAAGAGAGGAGACAAAGGTCAAGTTCTTCAAAAGTGAGTAGTGATTTTTGGATGCCTAAATCTGAGGCACTTGAGGACCCTGATTTTCAGAGGTGAAAATCAGGTGCTTTTTAGGTGTGTCAAATTGGGCAACCAGAAACAGAGCCATCCAACATACATGTAAAAAATGCTGCACAAACTTTAACTCATCACTGTTCAAAATTTCCACCAAAGAATCTGAAAACATTTCAGATCAACAAGGGTACTTTGATGTGTGGAAATAGTGGGTGTTGTCCCACTTCCATCACTTATAGTGACTCAACCTGAATATTTAACTAACTCAAGAGTAGAAGAAGAAAGGACTTTGTCAAATACCTGAACTTACTTTGTAAGGAAAATGGAGCTGCCATTGAGAATGTTGCATTCTCAAGTAACATGTAACATTCTCTGAGAGGTGGTGCTGTTCATTGTCACTGCAGCGATGTATGAGTTAGTTACTGTTTTGTGGATCCCTTTTTCCATTTACAAAGAGGGAACCATTACCACACTTTTACAGTTTTTGTCTGCCATGTACCTTTCCTTGTTGGTTGTGCATAGAGGTGCAATTCTAAAGATAATTAAAAAAACATACAGCATATGATTTCACATTTTGCAGCTATATGGTAATGAGAAGAATTGTACAGATGTCATGAGGAATGTGAAGGCATGTCTTTGCCTCCTCCCTCTACTGTCTTGTTGATAGCATAAGGTTGTTAAGTTAGGTATGATATGTTCTAGATGGACATGAACTCATAACAGCTATGTTTGACAATAAATTTTATTTAAGCTCAAGTTGTCAATGGGTGGGCCTGGGTATGGCTGAAGGTTGCAAGATTGCAGTGTAGATTTTAATTTTTCCTCAAGGGTCGAAGGGACAGAGTTCAGAGAGAAGGCAGCAACATCTGGGAAAAAAAAAAGGTTCAGAATACCCAAATGAGGTTTATTTTACCTTCCTAGTAAGAGTACATGAAAATAATCCATATGATAAGATGTTATAGTAGATCACAGATTGAATATGAGTCAAGAATGTGATGCAGTTGCAAAAAAGGCTAATATCATTCTCGAGTGTGTTAACAGAAGTGTTGCATGCAAGACATGGGAGGTAACTGTTTCACTCTACTCAGCACAGGGGAGACCTTAGCTCAGGCCTGCACAACTCATAAAGTGACGAGGTCCATATTACTCCAAAGAAAACAGCTGAGGGCTGAACTCTCCCAGCACTGCCGAAACACACCCCCCAGCGCTGCCCAGCCCCCCCAAACACAATCCCCCCAGCGCTGCCCAGCCCTCCCAAAACACAATCCCCCCAGCACCACCTGCCCTGCGAAAACACCCCCCCAAGTGCCACTGGCCGAGAACAAACCCTTAGTCCTTCCCAGCGCCGCCTGCCGAACAGTGATATTGAACCTTGGTAATATGTTATAGCAGGCCCTTAAGGTAGTATAATTAAGATTAAAGAAAAATGTCATTTGCTAGAAGTAGAATAAGATTTCCCCCTTTTATCAATGCCGTTGAAGAATGAGGTGTGACTGAGGAAGGCGTGGAAGGCAGCACATCCAGACAGCTGCAACCTTGGAGAGGGATGGGAGCCAGACAGATCAGTAAGAACAGATCAGTCACCGACTCGTAGCTCATCTCCTCAACCCCCCACCCCCCGCTCGCACTCCTCAGCCCCCTCCCCTGCCACCAGCGCACCTCCCCTGCCACTGCCCACCCACTCGCCTCTCAGCCTCCCCCCCCCCTGGGCTCACGCTCCCCCGCCACTGCCCGCCCGCTACCTCTCAGCCTCCTCCCCCGCCGCCAGCTCACCTGCCCCCCTGCCAATGCCTGCCCTCTTGCCTCCTCAGATCCCACTCCTCGGCTCACCTGCCCCCTGCTCGCCTCTCAGCCCCCCTCCCCCAGCACGCATACTCACCTCCCACCACTGTCCGCCCTCGCCTCCTCAGCCTCCCACCCCCCTAGCCTGTGTTGAACTGCCAAAATCTTAACAACTGATTCCCTCCTCACCCCACAAGGGGGTCATGGCCAGCCTCCGCCCCCTGGGACTCCTGCGCCACCAACCCCTGCATTCCTTGACGCCCTTACCGGGACCTCCGTCGCATCCACCCCCCTTCCTATCCCCTGCACCCTCGCCACCCCATCCAACCCCTCCTCTCATTCCTGATGGCCCCCGAGACCCTTGCCCCATCCAAACACCCCTTCTCTTCTGTCCTCTGACCACCCCTGGAACCCCTGCCCCTGACTGCCCCCTGCGCGCCCATCCAACTCCCCTCCATGCCTGATGCCCCCTGGACCTTGCCCCATTCAATCTCCCTGTTCCCTGCTCTCTGACTGCCCTGACCCCTATCCACCCCCCACCCTGATCACCCCCACCCTATCCAACCCGCCCCCACTCCTGCCCTTCGTGCTCCCTGGAGGTGGCTGGCAGTGCTAAGCTGTGCCACTTGGCTGGAGCCGGGCCAAGCTGCCACCGCGCAGTGCCTGGCACTGAGTCAGGCTGTGCTTGCAGCTCCCCGCTTCCTGAAAAATCAGCTGTTTGCACGGGAAGCCTGGGAAGGCTGAGAAGCGATGGCTTCACACTCCGGCCAGGGAGCGAAGGCGGAGCAGAGGTGTTAGGGCGGGAGCGGTTCCCCTGCGTGCCCTCCCTGGGTTACCTGCTTGGCGCCGGGGCCCCCCAACCCAGCTCACTCCAGCTCCATCCCTGCCTCGCTGAGCCTGAGCGTGAAGTCGCTGCTTGCTTCTCTGCCTGCCCCAGCTTCCTGCGCAAATAGTTGATTCACGGGAAGCAGGGGGAGGGGGAAACTGTGGGGGGAGCATTCAGTGGAGGAGGCAGATGCGGAGCAGTGGGAGCTGGGGCCAGTCGCTGGCTCACTTTGCTCCCCCCCTCCCTGCCCGCCCACTTGCTTCCTCAGGCCCCCCTCCCCCGCCGCTGGGTCCCCTGCCCCCCCGCCACTGCCCGCCCGGTTCGCCTCCTCAGCCCTCTCCCTCCCCCGCCGCTTGCCTACTCACCCCCTCCCCCATACTGGCCACACAGTGAGCCCATGTGGGCCGCATGTTGTGCAGGCCTGCCTTAGCTGGAGTACTGTATCCAGTTTTAGGCACTACACATTAAGAAAGATGTGAACAAATTAGAAAGTCCAGAAGATAGCAAAAAAATGTTAAAAGGTTTAGAAAACCTGACATACGAGGACAGGTTAAAAAAACTGGGCATGTTTAGTTTTGAGAAAAGAAGGTTGAGTGGGGACCTAATAAGTCTTCAAATAGGTTAAGGGCTGTTATAAAGAGGACAGTGATCAGTTTTTCTCCATGTCTACTAAAGGTAGGAAGAGAACTAATGGGCTTAAAGTGCAGCAAAGGAGATCTGTTTAGATATAAGGGAAAACTTTCTAACTATAAGGGTAGTTAAGCTCTGGAACAGGTTTCCAAGGGAGCTTGTGGAATCCCCATCATAGGAGGTTTTTAAAAACAGTTGGACAAACACCTGCAGGGATGGTCTAGCTTTCCTCGATTCTGCCTCAGTCTGGGGTGGCAGGGGGGGAGGCGATGGACTAGATGGCCTCTCAAGGTCCCATCCATCCAGAGTAAAGCTAAGATACTCTGTCATTGAAGACAATTTGTAGTTATTTATATTACAGTAGTATCCTGAAGCTGCATTGTACAAAGATATAATGTAAGAAAGACACCATCTACCCCCAGATAGCTTGCAATCACAATAAACAAGACAGACAGAGAGGGAGGAGAAACACAGAGGTGGGGAGATACATGTGGCATGTCAGTGACAGAGCCGTGAATAGAATCTAGGTTTCCTGACTCCCACTCCAGTGAATCCAAACAGAGAAAAGGCCATTAGAGCTTGTGTTTTGGTTGTCTTCAGCTGCAGGTACTGTCAGGACATCTTTCTGGGTTCTACAGCACCCAGATTGACCCTTTTGAAAATCAGAAATACCTTGCAGAAAGAGAGAGAGCTGAGTAAAATTAGAAAGAAGGGGAGAGAGAGAGAAGTATGGGAGGGCCACAAAGGAGGAAAGGGAAGGAGGGAAAAATAGAGAATGATCTGAAGGTGAAAATGAGCGATGAAAAATAAAAAAAGAATGTGATGGAAATTCAGGTTTTCCTCTTGCTCACACATAGACTTTCAAGGTTGGGAAATGTTATTCATCCTTCATTTATTTCCTTTGTCCAGAAAGGGGAATTTCAGGAGTGGGAAACTCAATGTTAGCTGGTGCTGATAAAATCTGTTGGTCCAGTTGCAGTTAGGGACAGGGCAAGGAATTTTCAGGCCAATCATGGCCCAGGTGATGAGAACATATAGCAGCACATTAAGCCCTGGAACTGTCAATAGCTCCTAATGTCTTTCATCTCCAGGATTTGACAAAAGAGGGAATTGTTAATGAGGCCTTTAAGATATTTGCTATTGCCTAGTGGTGCACATCTATAAATATTCAAGAAATTATGGGTTTCTGGGCTGAGGTTTGTGAACCAATCCGCCTGAGTTTGAACCTCAACTCTCTTCCCAAATGGAACTGGAAATTTTTATATGGTGTGCCGCTTGCTTTAGTTAAATTAGATCCCTCTCTTCCCTGTCTCCCTTTTCCTGTCTGCTTCCCCCAGATCACTCTGTCAGTATCCAGGCTGCTTTCAACTCCAGCACTAATTAGGAGCTTTTCTCTGAATGTATCCTGGCCCATAAATAATGGGGAATCAGAGATGGAAATGATAACCGATCAGATCATCTTGCCTTCCCATGTGCTGCTGCAGGGTTTTCCCCTGCTGCGTAGTCTCAAAGGCTTTTGCTTTAAATACCTGAAGTAACAAAAATTCTATATGCCAACTTTGGGAGATTAGTAGACTAGACTGCTCTACAATTTTTCCTGATACCAGCCTACATTTTCATCTGTTCAATGTCATGATTCATTATCCTATTTATAACTGGTGTTGGGTGAATCTCAAAAGGTTCAGAGGCTTATTTCAGTCCAGTTAGGCATCCAAAAATGCATCTGCTTATCTAAATCTTGTGGGAGTCTCACAGCCAGGCCTAGTTTCCACTTTCCCCATGCTGCCCATCTCCCTGCAATAGGCCCTGCTCCTCGTGTTTATTGTGTCAAGGTGGTTGGGTACTGGTCAGTTTTGACTCCCTGACTTTCCAGTGTATAACCATAAAATGTCATTACTAGCTCTTCAAAGAGCTCCAGTGTAGAACTATGTAAAAACAACTTGACTCTTTGCATTTCTTGTTGACAATTTCAGACTTTACGCACCAAGAGGTCAAAGCAGTTGGTTAGGATCATTGGAGAAATTATAAATAGAAATTTAAACAAACTGGCTTGCTTAAACTAGTATTACACCCCAAACACCATCCCTCAAAATGATCCCAAACCTACATCCTTCAGTGAGTCCTTTCTTATGCATCACACCTCAAAGTATGGGATGGAAGAGTCAGAAGAGGACATGCTGGACTTCTCACTCATTCCCTTTCTGTGAGGTTAGCACCCTTCTGGTACATAGTACAATCTGGGACATGAATTGTAGAAAAGCCCCAAAGGACCTTTCAATGTTATCATCATCATCACAGCACCGGGCCCAGTGAAAAGGGAATAGTTAGCCCTGGGATCTTGGCAAGTATGGGGAGAGTGAACCACTTGGCAGTCCCCTGAAATTGATAGGACACTAGATTAGGGGAATTAGGCTACTGGGTAATAACTACAAAATGGCACATCATAGATTGAGTGAGAAGAGATTTACCAGAGAAGGGGAACAATGCATTCCCATTTTTCTCCTGGGATAGTTTTTTTCTTAGAAAACAGCCTAAAAAATTGCTATGTAGCCCCTGGGAATTTTTACTCATCCCTATAAATTGATTGAATAATATGCGTCAATGTCAAAGGTGTACTGAAAGAATTAATATTAGTGCCCTGTTTGGAGATCCATGGATAAAAGATACTACGTAGTGCAAAGTGTTCAATTGTTGGACCTCGTTGGGCCTATATTTTTTGCTTTCATTTACCCTTTTCTTGTTTGCCTGTAGACTTGCACAGAGTCACAACTAGTCATTGTACTGCCTGGAGAGAACAAGCCTATTTGCACTCCCTATTGTTTTTTCATAATTTTTCCATGCCCGCAGCTTTGGGCCCTGGGTGGCTGCCCTGCTCAGCCCACCCTGATTAGGGTCCTGGTAACTCTGTTGGCTGTTACATATCTAAACCTTCTCTCTTGTAAATTCTCAAAGTCTTTTATTTTGATGAGAATATGGATTAGATGTTGACTTCTCATATTCATTTTCAAGTTGTTTTAGGTTATCAAAGTCTGGTACGGTTTCAATAACTGGCTTTAAATTTGGATTGCGCTATAATATTGATGCAACATACAAATGTATGTTTGTAAGAAAGCTGTAGACCAGGAGTGACAGGATGTCCTAATGACTGTATTTTAAAATCCCAGAAATGTGTCAGAGTGATAAAGTCACTAATGTAAGAGATTTGATACATATCCTGCAGTCCATTCTTGGGAAAAATTCTTCAGTGCAAGTTTTGCCTGACTGCAAGAATTTGCACACAGAGGTTTAATAGCTGGTTGATTTAAATAATCTTGTGTCTATTTTATATCTCATTGGAGAATCCAAGAAATGTATCAAACATTTTACATTTATTTATCAAAGCCTTTTTTGGACTTTGACACAGTTGTGGTATCTTTCTTCTGAAACAATTAAAATGACTCCCAGTGTAATCAATTACTGGATTTATTTAATACTTCACCTTTGATAAGCCCTAGTCATTATTAAAATCAGGATTTCATTAGATGTGTAAAAAGTAAAATCAGAAGAATCTTTTTATCATTAACACACTATACTCTGATGGCTCCAAACATTAGAGACCAACAATAAAATCAACAGATGATGAGAACACAGCAGGAAAATGTACAGTATCACATTTCTACTTCTTTAATGGGAACATTTTGTTATACTCTGGATATGTGACATTCTTGCTGCCTTGATGTGTTTACAAAAAATGTACACAATTAAAATCAGTGGGCACTGATGAACGTAGATATTTTAAATGAGCAACTTGTAAAAGAAATACATTACACACATAAAACAGAGGTTATATCCACAGTCATGAATACACATTCTCCTTTACACAAAAACAACAATAAATAAAATCACATTATATGCATATAGTTCTACTTACATCAGTACAATATACCGTGTAGCTTTCCATTCATTTTCTACCAGACTGATACTACATTTCTATGTTGTCCAGTATTTTTACATTGATAATGAATAGTAACATCCCAAAAAAGGGGACAAAGTTAACTTCCACAGTCTCTATCCTGAGTCCTCTTGGTTTCGTGATAATTACATACTAGGCACAAGGAACAAAGCAAATCCATCCCATCACCCTCCTCTCAGCATTCTGCCCCAATGCCTGGGGCTTTATATTTTTAGACATGCTCAATAAAATAAACACTCTTATTTAGGTAAGCACTTAGTTTTAGAGGTGAGATTCACCCCTGGGCAGAGGGTCAGCCCAAGTCCTATGTGCCACTTAAATTCAATTTAAGCCATATTTTGAGGTCTTAAGTGGGATTTAATTGGTGAATAGTCCTTAGGCTGGCCCTCTGAGCTTAACTATAAAATAATATAGACCGCATCCTGTGCAGAAAGCAAGAGCTTGATCCTGCTCTCACTGAAGTCAGTAGCACATCAATGGGCGTACAATCAGTCTCTGAGTTGCTCTTTCTTTTCTCCCTGAACTCAACTGCACAGGTATTAATTCTCTATTCCCAACAGACCTTTCCACTCCTTGAATTCTTTGCTACAGTAGAAGCCATTAAACAGTCAACACTTGCCAATCGTTACCCCCCAGTCGCCCCAGATATGTACTAAATACAAAGAAAAACTGTAATGATCTCGTATACAACTATGTGGTAACTGTTACATTGGATTTTTAGTGGTGCCTCCTATACTATACGGAGAAACACCCATGCATGTGGGTCATAGGGGATAAGGTGTCAAAGAAATGAACCAGATCTTCAGCTGGTAAATATCAGTGCAACTCTACTGAAGTCAATGTAGCTGTGCCAATAATTGTCAGCTGATGATCTGGCCTAATGTTTGTAAAACGCATGGTTACATACTTTGGTGTGAGACAATTGTGCAGTTATTCCTTGTGCAGATCATCTTAGATTAAGAAATTAACAATTAAAAACAAGATTTTTTAAAATCCCTTATTAGGTACATTTCCTCTGCTTGCTCAAGAGTCTGGTAGGAACATTCACACAACAGAAACACCAAGCAACAGTTTACACCGAGTCAGGATTTTTAACTTTCTGAAGTTTCAGCACCTAATGAATCCACCAAAGGTGTCTAATGTGCTGTAGTTTAACACATAAACTTTAACAGTGTCAGATTCTACAGAGTATTTTGCGATTGGTGCAGAATATTAACATTAGTGGTTAATGAGAAATTTTGAATGAACTCTAGTCCAGCACCTTTTAAAAGTCATTTTTGTATGGTCTAAATGTGGTGTACACCAGTCAGAGGCATTTTGAAATGTTCATTCTGGAATAAGCAATTTTGGATTTTAAAAAAAACCTACACAGTTATTTCATAATTAAACACTAATCCAAGAAAGTCTCCAAGTCATAGCAATACTATTTTTCTGATAAAAAGTCAATAATATCCTTGTAAAACACCAAAGCCTCCCCTTTAACCCAGATGGGTAAAATATAAAGGGATGGTCTCCATTTCACATACATGCTAAATTTAAGACTGAATTAAGGCCAAAAAGACGTACATAGGTTTCTTGTGATTCCCAAGAGGAGAGAACACTACCATAGCCCATTGCACTACTTGTTAACCCCTTCAGATGGTCCAGTCCTGAAATCTTTCACTGGAAACATTTCTATTGATTTCAACAGAAATTTGGCCTCATATGGTCTACGGGATCATTTTCATTCCGTATTTGAAGATGTCTGAAAATAAAAGACCACACATCATTTGAACTCCTTTCTGACTAATATTTCTATAAACAGAGATGTGCACAGTGCAAATACTTCAACTTTCTCATGTGAAATGTGTCATTTAAACAAAAGCTCCTGTACTCATAAACTCTGCCTGCAGATATTCAGACAGCCAGTGGGCATTAGGCATATATCTGAAAGCAGAGCTTTGCCCAACATCTTTAACTGCTACTAAGAAAAAAAAAATTATGTATGAATTCTCTATTAACTATATCACTTTAACACATATGGATGTGCTTAAATTTGTGTGCTAAAGTGCTGGGCTCATTTGTGGCCTTTATATGTTGATTATTTGTTGTTATTGTTATATATGGATAGCCACAAACACAGGTTTTGGTTAAACAAGCTTCTGAAACCCACATATTACAATACATTTTATTTACTTGTATAGCCCCTTAGATCCAAAGAATTCTTTAAAAACTTATTTGAAAATCAGTGTTTTTTGTTTGAATTTAAACATTGCCCTGCAGTATTTGAAGCCTAAGCTCTGAGCTATTGCAGGAGAACCAGAGAGGGAGACTGACTAGTCTATTTTCCTTGTCCTAATTGAGAAAAATGTAAAAAATAAACAAACCAAGTCAACGGTAAAAAGTAATGTTAAAAATTGTTCACTTTTAATCATCAAAGGTATTATTACTAACACAGGACAGAGATTTTAAAAAAATAGCTAAACATGCATTCTTCCAACAGCAGTCTGCTATGCTCCCAATGTTATGGTGCCTCCTCTGGAAGTGAATAAAGTGGGTTGTGGTGCTTTAAGCTGTGGCCAGTCCTGCACAGGAGCCCCAGCTGGTGAGACTTCCTGGGCAATGCTATCTAGGGTTGTGATTAAAAGCATACAGATAATCCAGGGCTGCATGAATTTTTTTCAGCCTCACAGTGACTCTCTAATTACCCTTTTCTGTTTTCTCCCCAATTCCATTTAGCTGAAACAAGATCATGTGATAAAAAATTGTCCTATTAATTACCTCAGATCCTCTGCCTGGACTTAACTGTGTTTGGCACAAGACCAGGTGATGAGGACAAATGCAGCTTGAGCCCACCTTTGTGTTTCTGATCTGTGAGGCAGCTCGAGGGGACAATACACCAGCCTCCCGTGTATGTCACAGCAAACAAAATGTTTTGTTTTGTGAAAAAATATAATATTTTAAACTGCCCTTGGTTTACAACAAAAACATTTTGGTTTTTATTTTTTGCTTTTTTCCTTCCCTCTTTTTCTTACTCTACTTTCAGTTGCAAAACAGAAAATGAGAGAAACAGAGGAAAAAAACAAATTGAATATTTCCAAAAGTGACAAACAAATCAAAATGAGTTTGAAACCAGTAAAAAAATTTTCAAAATCAGTTTCAACTAAAACATTTTAGGAATTTTCCAAAAAATTGATCAGCTTTTTTCAGCCAGCTCTAGAGCAATGTGAATTCTGCTCTAACCTATGCCAAGCTCGGTGGTTCATGGTTTGAGAGGGGCCATTCTAGTGACCAAAGTTCACTGGGCTGTAGTGGTGCATTGGCCTTGTCATTTTTTCAACAGACATACACTGCAGACCTGGGCTGTGAAATGGGTGATGTTAGAGCCTCTACCTTACTCTGTGCTACCCAATGAGAGGGAATCCTTAAGGTCTCAAATCCACAGTTTCCAGCTGCTTTGATCTACTCTGGAGCAGCTCCAAGAATGGGCCCCTGCCTCGAAGCCTGAGGAATCAGACAGAACTTCATAAATGCAGGCAGTAAACCCAGGACCGGCTCTAGGGGTTTTAGCACCCTACGCGCACGGCAATTTTGCCGCCCCGCGCCCTGGTCCCGTGGCTCCGGTGGAGCTGCCACAGTGGTGCCTGCGGGAGGTCCACCGGAGTCGCGGGAGCAGCTGACCGTCCGCAGGCATGACTGCGGCAGCTCCACTGGAGCCGCCTGCTGCCCCCTCCGGCAAAATGCCGCCCACCAATAATCCTGGCACCCTAGGCGATTGCCTAGGCTGCCTAAATGGAAACGCTGGCCCTGAGTAAACCGCATACCCAGATACATATTTTAGAAAAATTAGATGAAACACACCAGCAAAATCTGTCCACACACTGAAAAAATAGAGAGTTGTAATAAAACAAATCCGGCCAAATTCTGCTCTCTGTTTACTGTAAGCTACTTCGGTGCACTTTCTCTGGATTTACACTAGTGTAAATGATGGCAGAATCTGGCCCTTAGAGCAGTGGTCCCTAAACTTTTCCTCTCGCGCCCTCCCCCTTGCCAGTAATAGAATGTATCTGCGCCAGCCCTGGGAGTGGAGTTGTGGCTGGGCTGGGAGCCGCAGCTGGGGCCAGGAGCAGTAGCCAGTGGCTGAGAGTAGGGGTGGGAGCAGAGCTGTGGCCAGGGCCAGAAGTGGAGTCAGGTGTCAACTATGGCCAGGAGCTGGGGCTGGAGCGGAACTGGGGGCAGAGTGGGACTGGATGGAGCTCCCTCCCTGCCTCCTGGTAGGGGCTGGCATGGGTCCTGCTGTGCTGCCCCCAGATGTTCCTCTGTGTGCGCACACCCCAGGAGGGCATTCCCCAGAGTTTGGGGACCACTGCCTTAGGGACTAGTTTTAAGGGCTCTGTTAAACAAAAGTTTTCTTAATATGAAAAATTGCCAGGATAAACCAAAGGATTCACAAACTTAGTAAATTTTCTCTCTCTCAGGCAATACTCTTAGAGCGATTACTCTCCAAATCAGGCATTCTAAATAATACCTACATTTCCTGACTAGAAAGTGTTAAGAACTTTTCTATATACAGTATAAAATAACCTATTTTTAACAGAGCCAGTCCTGCTCCAATTGAAGTCCATGATAAAATTAATGAGATAATTATCAAAGATACCAATGGCAGCAGGATCTGGATCAGGCCCTACAGCAGCATCTTAAAGCTCCAATCCTGCAGACGCTTTACTTTACCCATGTAAGTAGTCAGTCTCATTGACTTGAATGTGTGTAAAGTTACGTGTCTGCAGGATTAGGGCCTAAATTTGTAATCTGAATAATTTTTGGCAATTTTACAACTAATTAATCAATTGCATTTTACTCTAGCTAATTAATTATTTGCATTCTGCACATGTCTGGGGAAGAGGGAGGGGAAAAAATCTGGTTAATATTCATAAACCAAAATAACTTTTATTTACATCAATGACTTCCTGTGTACATTATTCACACGTAAAAATATTTCTTCAAACCTTCTCACCTTGACTTTTAATTTTACCAAAGCAAAAATAGACCATTTCTAATCGAAAAATACAAGATAAAGAAACCTAAAAATAAAATGCTAGCATGGAATGTCATTTTTATAAAAAAAAAATCTTTTGAATTACTGTTACTGTACAAACACTCCCCTATTATTAATATTTACAGAGTCTGGATCGTACCCTCCTCTCACTGAAATCAGGGGCACTTCTGTCATTGACTCCAATGGGAGCAGAAGCTGGCCCTTTAGGTACTGCACTAGCCTTTCTAAGAGGTGGTGATCGTGGAGAGAGAGAAGGATGATGACTCTTCTGGGATGTTTTATTACAATATAAAAGCATATGTCAGGCTGAAGAAAAAGCAAATCACTCTAGGGTTCTGTTTCTCCCTTTGCTTATGTCTCATACCAGTGAAACGCCACTGACTGCAATGAAGCTACTCTTGACTTACACTACTATAAGTGAGAAGAGATTCAGTCTCTGTATTCCCTGTCTTGATTTTGATACTGTATGTGCAATGAAAAAATGACTTGAGTGTTTCCACCCCCTACTTTCTCAATAGTTATTTACATCTCAAGTGCCAACTCCTGAGATTAAACTCTAGCGGTCTTATCCTGCACCCACTGAGGTCCATGGCAAACTGGCCCATTGGTTTCAATAATGCAGGAAGCCCATAATGAAGACATTTTTATTTTAATGGCAAAGCAGCATTGAAACCACATTTTGATATCCTTGCTTGTGATGCAGCTAAGAACGGAAGCACTAGGAGTTAAAAAGAAGGGGTCAGGAAGAAGCATTCCCAGCCCTAAGAACAAAACTGCTGCCCTCAATAAATGTCTTAGAAAATACCCTCTCAAAACACTAAGAACATCCTACAATGTGAAATTATCTTTTTTTTTTCCACGAGATGAAAGGCCATGTGGCATAATGTGATTAGTAAATCATTCCTGAGTTTTTGAAAGAAATTAAGATAAAATGACTCTACTGCTTAAAGAATTAGTTCTTCAAGAGCCTCTTCTTTTACACTGATGTCTTTGGTTTTGTCCATTTCCCTAAAGTTTTTTTCAGGAAGAATGAGATTTTTTTTCTTCTTTACGCGGCAGAAAAATGAGATCTAATGGAGTCTTCACGTAACTGCCGATGCTTGCCCACATTACACTCTTCCTGTTGACTTCGTCTCTCAATAGTTATTCTGTATTTCTTTCTGCATGAAAGGAGAGGAACAGAGTGAGAAATCCTCCCTCAATAACAAGATAATAGGACTTCTCTTTCAAAGAATGCCTATAGGGGACAACTGGGTTTCTGCTGAGAAATGAGAAGTGACAGAATCTGAAACCCTGGTAAAAGATTAAAGTCGTTTGCCTTGAAGCATTTTGCCCTAGCCCAAGAATTCTGTGTAAAAGTTAACAGGCATTCTCAAGGCACGCAGACTCAAACATTTTCTTCTTTGACAATTTGTGAACTAAACGATTAGGACATTTTTGTATAGTGGCATGGGAACTATGCCAGATTACTCTTTTTGCATTGATCAGAGCCAAATTACTTTCTTATACCAGACGTGGGGGCCACTTCTGTGGGATCTGCACAATGGATCTGGCTCTTTATGCAGTCAAAACTCTCACTGAAGCCAGATACTATCTAATTAACTCCTCACAACATCTACATGAGATAGATTAGTGTGTTTATATCACTGGAAGAGATCTTAAGGAAAACTGGAAAAGAGATTTAAATGATATCTAAGGGGTATATTAAATTGCTTGTGCATCAGCCTGGGTTTTCCATGTGTGCCCACCTCAAGCTCTTATCGAGAGTTTCTTTATATTATTCATACATCAAAGTAAGGTACTAAACCCACTTCCTCCCATAAACCTCCAAAATGAAATTTTAGAAACTCTGAGTCTAATACTTTTAACATTACACCTACGAACCCACTGGGTTTCAGGACTAATTATTCAAAAGGGCCTCAAACCAGCCCCTGTTGTACATGCAGTTTTTGCACAATATTGCTTTTGCACACAATGTTCACATACACAGGAAATTTGCATTCAGTTTGCATGAACAAGAGGATTTAAGTCCAGGATTTCCAAAGTTAGGCTTCTGAGGATGCAGCTAGGCACTTAACATGCTAACACCCTTTTGAAAATGCTAACAAGTGCCTAACTCCCATTGAAATCAATGGGACTTAGGCACCTAGCTGCTTTTGAAAATCCCACTAGGCATCTATCTGAATCTTTAGGTACCTAAATACTTTTAAAAAACAGACTCTTACTTTATGTATATTCTATTATTTCTTTGTGCATGGAAGTTGTTGAGACACAAAACCAGGCCATTTTTGGAAATATAGCCTTTTACGTCTTTTCAACACAATATATCAGAAGAACTATGGTTCTGATTTTTCAACAAAGTGCAGTTGTACACTCAAAGATATGCAAGAAGTTGTATCCCTAATTGTGGTAATTACACATGCAGATGACCAAATAGTTGTATAACTATATTTGCATGCACATTAGTGTAACTGCTCCATAACTGTGGATGCAGATACAAATAATTTTTGTGAACACAATCCCATATGCGCTTTTCTTAAAATCTGGCCCCATTTGTCCAGTGAATATATGCCAGGTCTGATATTTAATTCTTGCCATTCATTCTAATGGATGAAATAAGACCCTAACCCTTCATTCCCTAGTGTCAATGGGTGCAGAATTTGTCCCCAAATGTCAACGTCAGAAGCACTTGGGGCAAGTCCTCTGCTGGTGCATACTGTCAGTTTACACCACCTATGGATCTGCCCCCTGGTGTGTGTAAAGTTAAAAAAAAATACCACCCTTATATTTTGTACTTTCAAATTGGGAGTGTTGTAAAAGATGCAAGGGTCTGGCTGTGACCATGCACAAAGTAAATTATAAAGGCATGTTTGTACCATCTTTTTGTCTTTTTCAAAACATAAATGGGGTCTTTAATCAATCCTAGTCATTTGATAAATGGGTGCTTTGTTTGAGACCCCCCGGATGTACTGAACATGCACTGACGCAGGCAAAAGTAAGTTTTCCTTGTGGACATATATCATAGAATCACAGAAGTGTAGGACTGAAAGGGACCTGTAGAGATCTAGACCAGTCTCTTGCACTCAAGGGAGGACTAAGTATTATAGGCATCCCTGACAGGTGTTTGTCTAACTTGCTCTTAAAATCTCCAATAAACGAGATCTACAACCTCCTTTGGCATTTATTCCACGCTTAACTACCCTGACAACTAAGAAATTTTTCCTAATGTCCAACCTAAATCACCCTTGCTGCAATTTAAGCCCTTTGCTTCTTGTCCTATCCTCAGAGGTTAAGAAAAAAAATTTCACCCTCCTCCTTGTAACAAATTTTTATGTACTTGAAAACTGTTATCCCGTCCCCCTCAGTCTTTTCTTCTCCAGACTAACAGACCCATTTTTTTCAATTTCCATCAAAGTCATGTTTTCCAGACCTTTAATCATTTTGTGCTCTTCTCTGGACTATCTCCATTTGTTCCACATTCTGAAATGTTGCCCAGAACTGGACACAATACTCCAGCTGAGGCCTAATAACGCAGAGTAGAGCAGAAGAATTACTTCTCATTCCAGTTTACAACACTCCTGCTAATACTCCTAGAATGATGTTTGCCTTTTTTGGCAATAGTGTTACACTGTTGATTCATATTTAGCTTGTGATCCACTATGACCCCAGATCCTTCCACAGTACTCCTTCCTAGGCAGTCATTTCCATTTTGTAGTATGCAACTGATTGTTCCTCTCCTAAGTGGAGTACTTGCAATTGTCCTTATTGATTTCATCTATTACTTCAGACAATTTCTCAGTTTGTCCAGATCATTTTGAATTTTAATCCTATCCTCCAAAGCACTTGCACCTCTCCAGCTTTGGGTATCTCCTGTAAGCTTAATAAGTATCACTCCTATAACCATTATCTAAATTTAAAAAATGAAGATACTGAACAGAACCTGACCTAGAACTGATCCCTGCAGACTCCACTATTTGCTCCAGCTTGACTGTGAACCATGATAAACTACTCTCTGGGAACAGTTTTCCAACCAGTTATGCACCCACCTTACAGTAGCTCCATCTAGGTTGTATTTCCCTAGTTTTTTTTTATGAGAAGGTCATGTGAGACAGTAATCAAAGCCTTACTGAGTCAAGATATACCAATCCATTTCTCCCACGCACCTTAATCAGGCTCCCGCATACCCACAAGCCTTATTTGTCACACGCCAATGGCTTGCTCAAAATACACAGCATAGGCTTGTCAGGATTAAAAGCTTTATCGGTTAGTTTGACACTAAAATTATTGTTCTTGACAATCCATGCTGACTGTTACTTATCACCTTATTATCTTCTAGGAGTTTGTAAACTGATTGCTTACTTCTTTGCTCCATTTCTTTTCTGCTACTAAAGTTAAGTTGACTCATCTGTAATTCCCCAAATTCTCCTTATTTCACTTTTTATAGGTTGGTACTATATTTGCCCTTTTCCAGTCTCTGGAATCTCTCCCATCTTTCGTGACTTTCCAAAGATAATTGATAGGCTCAGAAATCTCCTCAATCGGCTTCTTGAATATTCAGGATGTATGTCACAGGCCCTAGTGATTTAAAGACATCTAAGTTGTCTAAATAATTTTTCCTGTTCTTCCCTATTTTACCTCTGAACCTACCTCATTTCCACCAGCACTCATTAAGTTAGATGTCCAGTTGTTACTAAACTTTGTGAAAAGTGAACAAAGAAGTCATTTAGCACTTCTGCCATTTCCACATTTCTGTTATTGTCCCCCTCCCCACTTGAGTAATGGGTACTACCCTGTCCTTGGTCCTCCTTGTTCTAATGTATTCTGTAGATGTTTTCTTGTTACCTTTATGATCCTAACTAGTTTGATCTTGTTCTTCTTCGAGTGCTTGCTCATATCCCATCCAGTTAGGTGTGCGCGCTCCGCGTGCATGTTCGTCCGAGAACTTTTTTACCCAGCACACTCGGTGGGCTGGCAGGTCGCCCCTGGCATGGCACTGCTATGGCGCCTGATATATACCCCTGCCGGCCCATCCGCTCCTCAGTTCCTTCTTACCGCCGTGTCGGTCGTCTGGAACAGTGGAGCGCGGCTTAGCTGACTCCACCTCCTAGCGATTCGCTCATTTGTATAGTTATCGTGTACATAGTTCATTTCTATAGTTCTAGTTAGCATTTAAATTAGTAGTTCTTATAGTTGTGTATATAGTTAAAGAGGATCGGGGGCTCGCCCCTTCTCCTCCCCCGGTACCGGGGCCCATGCCCAGTCCACAAGGCTTCAAACCCTGCACGGCCTGTCATCGGCCGATGCCCAGAGGAGACCCGCACGACTCCTGTTTAAAGTGCCTAGGCGAATCCCACCTTGCGGACAAGTGCCGAATCTGCAAGGCGTTCAAGCTCTGGACAAAGAAAGAGCAGGACATTCGCCTGAAGCAACTTTTGATGGAGGCAGCGCTAACTCCCCCATCCTCGGCACCGACTCCGGCACCGGGAACAAGTGCCTCCTCTGCACCGGACCGCCCGGCACCACCCTTCACCGGCCCAACCCGCTGGCCGGCACCGCTCTCTCTCCCCGAGGAGCAAGAGACACAAGGCTCCTGCGGCACCTACAGTTACACCGCAGTCAGAGCGTATCTCTAAGACGGACCGCCCGGCACCGTCAACTGCCACGGCACCGCTTGTCTCTGCACCGTTGATTCCGGTCTCTCAGGAGCCGTTGCGTCCGGTGCCTACCAGCTCCCCAGCACACGCTGTGGTCGAGCTCGTCGTGCCCTCCACGCCGGAGACCTTCTCCACGGCGCGGGACCTAATTGCTCTAACAGAGCCTGAGCTGCCCCACCCTCCGGCACGGCCGGTGCAGGTTATTCAGTCGTTGGGCAAGCCCACCATGGTGCGGCCACCTTCGCTGGGCACCACTGGACACTGTCGGTCCCGATCTAGATCCCGCGACCACTCTCGGTCCTGACATCACTCCCGATCCCGGTGCCGCTCGCAATCCCAGTATTGTTCTCCATCCCAGTACCGGTCTACTCGCGGCACCACTCAAGATCCCGGTCTCCATCGTGGTACTCTCGGCACCGGTCCAGATCCCGGCACCGCCGTACCTCTTGCAGCCGATCCTGGCATGACAATGTAAGGCACCGGTCGACCTCTCAGCACCGCGCTGGTTGCAGGTCCCCATCCCGCTCTGGTACCGCCACGGTTCCCGGTACCGTTGGCCGGTACCGCGCAGAGATGAGTTCTATGGACGCAGAGACCTGGCCCAATCAACTTGAGCTTCTCTGTGGCCATTGCGTCATCCGTCCGCTTCCTCACAAGCGGACAGTGCCTCCTATGGGGGTTCAGATACGCGGGCCTATCCGGACAATGGACCGCCTCAGTGGTCCTTTTGGACACCTTGAGCCTATCACCAAGCCCAAGGCGAACCAACGGGCCCATCTTGCTCCGGCCACTCAGAGCACCGGGCACCAGATGCCGCAGTCGTCAGCAGACCTCCCCCCGCTGGTACGGAGGAAACCACTGCACACGCACGGGAACAGCATGATTTTCCGGAGACGGAGGTCCCCCAGGATGAGGCGTCAGTCCAGGACCCACTCATCCCAGGGCTGTCGTCCTCCTCTTCCCCGGATGAGGCGGTAGCAGGCACATCATCATCGGCGCCTCCTCCGATTGACCTCCGATCACACCAGGATCTTCTGCGGCGTGTTGCCCAGAATATCAACCTTCCAGTAGAGGAGGTTCCTGAGGTGGAGGACCTGGTGATTAGCATATTATCTGTGGAAACACCAACCAGAGTGGCCCTCCCCTTCATCCGTTCGATCCAGGCCACAGCAGACACTATCTGGCAGTCCCCGGCTTCCATTCCACCCACAGCCAGGGGAGTAGAACGGAATTACATGGTGCCTTCTAAGGGGTATGAGTACCT
The DNA here is from genome assembly GCF_003597395.2 of Chelonoidis abingdonii. Classification (NCBI taxonomy): domain Eukaryota; kingdom Metazoa; phylum Chordata; order Testudines; family Testudinidae; genus Chelonoidis; species Chelonoidis abingdonii. The sequence goes on from NC_133774.1 coordinate 24,644,046, forward strand.
CTATGTGCACCCCGCCCCCTGCTCATTGGTGGTACAATCAGTCAACGAACGGGAGCACCACGGCCAGCAAGCCCCCATGCCAAAATCTAGAGAGGCCAAGCGCATGGATTTGTTGGGCCTGAAGATCTACTCTGCTGGAGGCCTTCAGCTCCGCATGGCGAACCAACAAGCCCTCTTAACCCGATACAGCTACAATACCTGGGAGGCGGTTGGCAAGTTTACTGAGTTGGTTCCGCAGGACTCCCATCAGGAGTTTACAGCCCTCCTAGAGGAGGGGAAGAGGGTCACGAGAACCTCTTTGCAAGCCTCACTAGATGCCGCCGATTCGGCAGCTAGAACGGTCGCCTCTGGCATAGCCATGCGACGCATATCATGGTTGCAAGTGTCCGGCCTACCACCTGAGCTGCAATACACCCTACAAGACTTGCCATTTGATGGACAAGGTTTGTTCTTGCAAAAGACAGACCCCAGACTACAGAGTCTGAAGGACAACCGGGTTATTATGTGTTCGTTGGGAATGCATACACCCCAGACTCAGAGACGGTCATTCCGCTCCCAACCTCAGTGCCCTTACCCCCCACCTCGGCCAAGACAAGATTTTGCCCGAAGACGAGGTCGTACTACCCGCAGACGTCAGTCTGGACCTCAAGGGGGCAACAATTCCAGTCCCGCCAAACCAGCACCGGGACCCAAAGCAAACTTTTGAGGGTGCGCCCGAGAGCAGTATACCAATTACCTCCCCAGATCCCTTTCCGCCTTTCCCCGTTCCTCCCAGCGTGGTCCCAGTTGACTTCAGATCGTTGGGTCCTACGCACGGTGGAGCTTGGATACCATCTTCAGTTTGTTTCACCCCCTCCCTCTCACCCCCCCTCCTCGTCCCTCTTCAGGGACCCCTCTCACGAGCAACTCCTCATTCAGGAGGTTCGCAGGCTCCCCTCAATCGGAGCTATAGAGGAGGTACCAGAGGAGTTAAAGGGCAAGGGGTTTTATTCCCGATATTTCCTAATTCCCAAGACAAAAGGGAGCCTCCGGCCCATCCTGGACCTGCGAGGACTGAACAAATTCATCAAAAAGTTCAAGTTCCACATGGTATCCTTGGGAACCATCATTCCTTCCCTGGATCCCGGAGATTGGTACGCCACTCTCGACATGAAGGACGCATATGTCCACATTGCAATTTATCCCCCGCACAGGAGGTATCTGCGCTTTGTGGTAAATCAGGGTCACTACCAGTTTACTGTCCTCCCTTTGGTCTTTCCTCGGCCCCTCGGGTCTTCACGAAGTGTATGGCGGTTGTCGCTGCTTCCCTGCGCCATCGTCGAATACACATCTTCCCTTACCTCGACGACTGGCTCATCCGAGGGGCCTCCGAGGCACAAGTCATCAGCCATGTCGCCATCATCAGGGAGCTGTTTATGCGTCTAGGCCTGATCATCAATTTGGACACGTCCATTCTGGTGCCTACGCAGAGGATAGAATTTATTGGGGCAATGCTGGACTCCAACCTTGCAACGGACAGTTTACCCCCAAACCGGTTTCAGGCCATAGTCTCCCTTGTCAAAAGTCTTCAGAGTTTTCCAACTACCTCTGCTCGTACTTGCCTTGCTCTCCTCGGGCACATGGCCTGCACATGCCACCCTTCATCACAAAGCATGCCCCAGACTGCGAAGCTCCCGCCCCCATTGCAAATTGGCGTCGCTTCCGAGGGTCGATCGGCACGGGCTGCAGAGACCGCCCACACCAAGACAATTATTCTCTGACAGTTCCTGCTGGAATTTGTTCTATTGGCCTCCCCGTCGATCTTAGGGTGGAAGACGTCATCCCGGGGCAATGCGTCCAACCGAGTTGTGTTCAAGTGTTCATGGACAATCGAACAAGCCAGGGAGGGACTCGGCCTCCGCTCTTGTGTCAGGCCACAGCAGAAATAAACCGCGAGACTTGTGAGAATGGCTGCATCAGACACGCTACTCCCAATAAATCTAGTAGAGCTAACTCCTTCCTCCCAGGGGTACAGAACACCACTCCAACAGATGCACTGCACCAGGTCCTTCCTACTCACACGAATGGTCCACTCTCACGGACGTTCTCCAGCATTCGATTTTCCGGAGGTGGGGCTTTCCACATAGAACTGTTTTGCATCCCAGAGAACATGAAATGCGCAGGTGGTTTCCAAGGTACTACCCTAAGGGTCGCTCCCCGGCCACATACCTGTCGGGACAGCGTTCCTGATCTCCGTGGCACGGGCTACCTCTGTTGGCCTTCCCACCGTCCTCTCTCCACCGAGTCCTAACTCAAGCTCCGCAGGGACAAAGCCCACCTTATCCTGATTGCCCCGGTTTGGCCGAGGAAGCCACTGGTAACACCGCCATGCCCTCGCTCAAACCTGTCCGCCCCGTCAGAGCACCAATTCCCCACCCACTCTGGCCGGTACCTGATCACCAAGACTTCGCACGGCTCGCACGATCTGGAACGATACAGTCCCTTCATTCTGAGCATCAATGGCTCCTCTGTCTTGATTAAGCCAGTCGGAGTTGTGTGTTCCGGGGCGCCGCATGTGCTACACTAGGCTGCTTGCTGGGAAGCAGAAGCCCTAACGCGCTCCGAGCATTCCTCCGCTAAATGAAGCCCGGGCTCTGGCTGCCCACTGAGGTGTGCCCAGCAACCGGCCATTCTCACATGTCGTGTATTAGGCCCCACTATCCTGGCCTACTGTATGGTCTCTCAAGAGCAGGGTCTGGGGGGCGTCGATCCTCCTCACAGAGTGCATCTTGCGGCTATATCTACTCCCCACTCGCCCTTGTGGGGAACGGCCTGGGCGAGCTCTTCTGTTTTTTCGACGCCACCAGCTATAGTTGTTCCACGCATTCAACCTCTAAAGGACTTGGATGCGACCTCTACCCTCCCAAAGTCAACCGCCCTACAGCCCGACCTAACCTGGGACCCCCTCTGAAGCCTCGTCTAACCAGGCCTCATGGGGACCCTCCTTTGCAGCCTTTGGCCACCATGCCTCACTGCCTGGTACCTGTCCTGGAAAACAGCAATCCTAGTGCGCTGTCACCATCACGCTAGACGAGTTCAAGAACGTCGAGCATTGACTGTGGATCCTCCAATTATACGGTGTTTCCATAAGGACAAAGGTACAGTCTGCGTACTGCACCCGGTGTTCCTCCTAAGGTTCGTCTCCGCCTTTCATGTTAACCAGGAACATCTTTCTGCAGTCTTCTTTCCAAAGCCCTCATTCATCGCGACGAGAACAGCAGCTCCAACTTTAGAATGTCTTAGGGCTCATCGCCTTCTACACTTGAGAGACCAGCCCTTCCGGCGCTCGACGCTCAGCTTATTTGTAGCGGTGGAGACGATGAGGAGGCAATCTCCTCCCAACATATTGCAATCTTGGGTTACATCCCTGTATTTGGGCTATGCTATGAACTTGGCTCATGTTCAAAACTGGACATCTGACCGCCCACTCTACTACGGGCTCAAGCCTCATCTGCTTGCGTTCTTGGCCCATGTTCTCTACAGGAAAATCTGCCGCGTGGCCCCCCTACACAGCCTGCTTTCCTCCTACACTTTTGCATCGGCACTACACCAGTGACGCATTTGGTCCAACAGTCTAGAAGAGAATGCCCAGAAGGGGAAGGCCTTCGCTCAGCGGTCTTACATTGCCGCAAATCTCGTATCCGACACCAAGGGAAAACGTGGAAACAGGGGGGGCCTATAGGAATGGCGATACACTGTAGGCAAGCACGGCGAAGAACGAAAGACACGCTTGTACACAAGACCACCCTTTGGTAATGGATATGTTCTTCGAGATGTGTTGCTCATATCCATTCCACACCCGCCCTCCTTCCCCACTGTCGGAGTAGCCGGCAAGAAGGAACTGAGGAGCGGATGGGCCAGTAGGGGTATATATCAGGTGCCATAGCGGCGCCACTCCAGGGGGCGACCTGCCGGCCCAACAAGTGTTGCTAGGGTAAAAAAGTCTCCGACGAATGTGCACATGGCGCGCACACACCTAACTGGAATGGATATGAGCAACACATCTCGAAGAACAACAGCTACAAATGTGAGTAACCATCTTTTTTGTGTCTTGGCCTTTCTAATTTTGTCCCTACGGACTTGTGTTATTTGTTTATATTCACCCTTTGTAATTTGACTTAATTTCCACCCTTTTTAGGACTCCTTTTTTGAGCTTCAGATAATTGAAGATCTCTTGGTAAAGCCAGGGTGATCCCTTGCCATTTGTCCTATCTTTCCTATGCAGTAGGATCGTTTGCTCTTGTGTCTTTAATAATGTTTCTTTGAAAAACTGCTAACTCCCTTGAACTGTTTTCCCCTTAGACTTTCTTCCCATGGCTGATTTAATGATATGGAGAGGGAATAAAAACTTCTTAGAGCAGTACTTTTCCATCGTAATGTGTATTCATTGACTGCAATTGACCAGCATTGATTGCCAGTAAAATTTGGACTTTAAGTATCTTCTGAGCAAAACTAGTCAAATATTGGAGATATTTCAGAATGATTGCTTAAGATGGGCTTGTACATCAGAAAGACAGGTTTCACTGTTTCATTTTGTTAACCTGTATTTCAAAAACAGCAAAAAAGGGGCAGTTGTCTTAATTGTTACTGTTGCATAAAAACATTATTTCATTGTATTAGACAAGGAATCAAATGTATTCTTTTTACTTATTTTCTTCCATGCATAAGGAAATACAGCACAACATGTATAATATGCTCAACAGTTAAGTCAATGGAAGTTTTGCCTGAGATGTACAATGGCCTTGAATGTTGGTTGACAGTACAAGATTTAAAAATACAGAAACAACCTAGCAACAGAGCATTTGGTCCTGCCTCTTGGAACCCACAGAAACTCAACAATTCCCTTTGGCCCACCGCGCTAAAGCAGTCACTTTGAAATATCTCCAGTATAAAACTGTTTAATTTTGTTCAGCAACTAATTAAAGACATTACTCTGCTCTACTAGGCAGCTGGTCCTATGCACGATCACTACATGCACAATGCTGAAAAATTGCCATAGGAAAGCTTTCCACACCTGTAAGCTTTATTATGTTAGCCGTGAATTTACTGGCAATACTAATACAAGTAAAATTACCCACAAGCATAAGGGATTGAAGGATCAGGGCCTAACACAATAAGGCTGACTTAAGCATACAAAACAGCTACTGAGACAGTAAAGTGAATGAACTGGCTTCAGTGGGAGTTTTGCCCCAGAGAAGTAGGCCCTTGTTTTAGCACTTGTCTGTCTCCTCTCCCTATACCAGACACAGGCATGCAAGGTGTGGAGATGTTTGGGCTCTGTAGGTAGCTAAGGAACTTTTAGTAACCGGGACTAACCTGAAAAAGTAGAAAGCCATTAGTAATCCTGCTCCAAGTAAGGCGCCCACTACGATCCCTGTAACTGCTGACTCTCCTAGGCCACCTGCTTGAAAAAGCAAAAAGAAATAAACGATCAGCATTCATACCCGGAACTGTTCATGTTCACATTTTGGAAAACACATGTTAAAGAAATGACCAATGCAAAAAAAATTACTAGAGCTGTTTATAACCTCGTTCAGATGGGGCTTGAGGGGAACTTCTCCTTTGGTTCAAACTCATGTGATTTTATTTTCCTCTCTGCTTTACTCTGAGTGTTGGGGGTCAACCCTCTCACCACCACAAAATCAAAGGAACACTCAGTCACAATTGTAATAAAGGTGTGATATAGAGAAATGCTGGTAAGAGATGGGTGTGTATGGCCTACCCCTCACGACAGGGGCTAGGATTACAATAGATGACATGGCAGGAGTCAGGGTCTAATGACTGCAGCAGCTACTATGACAGAAATGACCGAGTTTCACCTGGGTTAGCATCAAAATCGTACACTAGCCCAGGTTTAACACAAGGATGGGCTCATCTTCACTCAGTAGCCTCACAAATCTCAGCAAACCTTTTGATGAACCTGGGCTGAGTTTCAAGTAAAATTCACATGATTTTAGTTCTGTGCTGAAAGTTTTGCACATGAAGTTACAGTTAACAAATGACTATGTGAACACAATCAGAAATCAATATTCAGCTGAATGGTGAGAACATAGCACTTTGCCACAGAGCTGAGTAAGGGGCAGAGCAGAGATGCAATGACCCAGGGGCAGCTCAGGGAAGAAAGTCCCTCTAGGGAGCAAAAAAGGAGCATGCTCGTGGCATCAGTCTTTAGGATGGCATAGCCTGCTTCTCTTGCCATGCCTGTCCCACACCACGGGCTGGTACAGAGGAAGGGGGAAGCCATGGACCCGACTCCTCTTCATGCTTCTTTGACTCTTTGAAGGGCATTGCTGCTCCCCACCCAGGGACGCATGGAGATAACAAGGGGGCACAAATGCCCTGTCCCCCTCTGTGTTAGTCGGGGACAGACTGGGCCAGAATGAATGTATACAGAAAAGTATAGAGTACAGCTACTGTTTTAAATCTTAATGGAAAAGAGGGAAATAATACTGTCGAGCTGGGGGTATCTCCCAGCTCCAGAGATAGTAATTCATCTCCTGCAAAATCCTCCTTATAAAAGGGAAGCTAAGACCATCCTTTTGAGGGAAATGTCCACAGCAGAGGGAAACTTGCCACAGAAGCATTGCAAGTATCTTCGTCCAGTCACCTCATTGTCCCCTCTGTGAGGCATGGTCTGTGAACGCAGGGAACTGGAAAGAGATGGGGCTGCTCAAGTTGAGAATCCCTGGAGGGCACCATCCCAAACCCCGCGGAGAGTTAATGCTCTTCTTACCAGCATCTGTCAAAGGGGTATGATTACACCTTGTCTCGGGGGACAAGCTTGCATATTCCAGCTACTCACTGTGTTTGCTCCCTTCTGGCCTGCGGAGAACTACCCGTTTATTTTCCTGGAAGGAGACTTCCATGGGCTTAGGGCCAACACAGACGTATCTGTAGCACAATGGGCATGCACCAGCTTAATGATGGGAGCCTGAGAAGAAGTTGCATATCTGCTTGAGCTTTTTTGTTCCCAGTAGCAGCATGCAAAGTCTGGGAATAAAGATCTGTTCCAGCCATTATAAACAGAACTGTTTCAATACGGCACAACTGTCAAGGTACTGCTGGCATTTTTAGGCCCAACAACCTTGACAGTGTTCCATTAAGGAATGTGAGTGTAAACAAGAGGATGCTGTATCTCTCTCTTACAGCTTGGAAGGAAACATTAAGTCACTAAACTTACATGATTTACAAGGCGTATTGTTCGTGTGCTCTAAAACTCTGTTTTCATCTATTCTCAGCTTGCCAGGACCCCAAGGATACTTCACATTTGATCGAATTTCAAAACGCCCTTGCTTTCCATAGTAGTCCCCAATCACCTGTGTAAAAACAAGAAATGATAATGCTTTTCTCATGAATTTATTCCCAGAGAAAAGAGACACACTGGACAGCTGCATGTGCTTGTAACCTTGTGAAACGTCCTGATTATCCACAGGACTTGAATAAGTTGCCCTGTCAGAATCCCACTGATGAGATCAATAATTAGCAGCACTTATGGCTATGGACAAAATTTTAGATTATAAATCTAGGGCTTTCCATACCTTGCTCTGCTTTAGTTACTGAAATCAATTTCACCAGCTTTCTGCCTCAAACAGTAAATGGCCAGGGTTCAGAGAAAATTTGGAGTTAGCTTGTTTAAAACTTTGTGATGGTTCTTGAAATCGTTCCTGATGGGGTGTACCAAGCCTTTTGTGGCCCACTGCTGGAGGCTCCACAATCCTACTACACCTCTCCCCAGGAAAGGAGCAGCAAAGGTGGGCCTTCCAGACCTGCCTGGAGCGGCTGCACAGATACAGCCACTCAGAGCCCAGGAGGCTCAGATAAAAAGGAGCTGTAGAACCTTAGCAAGTAAGTTCCTGGGACCAAGGGATGAGGAAGGGTGCTTTTCTCTGGACAAAGGAGCTTGAGTGGCAACCCGAGTTTGGTTCTGACTACAATCATTTAAGCTGGAAGGGAGAGGACCTGAGACCTTTAACCCTAAGATAAGTGGATGAAGATAAAGGGGCCAAGTGAGAAGAGGTTTAGGGAAACAGCAACAATGAACTGAAGTGAGTGGTATGCGGCTGCTGGTGGGCTGGAACATGGAGTAGTAGGCAGGCCCAGGCTCCCCTACAAAGGGACAAGGCCTGTGAAGGGGACAAGGCTTGTTTGGGAACCTCAGCCAAGGGCTGATTTTAAAGGGCCCAGAACCAGAACTGAAGGCCCTAGTAAGAACTCTTCCTATCCCGGAAGGGGTTCATTTTGACTGTGACCAAGCTGGAGGACTGAGCCACTGGAGGGCTACCAAGTAAGGTCGACAACCTACAGGGGTGCCAGGAGTGGGAAAGACCTGCAGTATATCATGCAGCAGCAGCTGCTCCAGAGGTGTTACAGGCCAGAACAAAAACCCTTTAATCTGATCTCCCACAAACTTTTTGGCATTTGAAATCTGGACTCAGATCCTGACTTTCTTGCATGGAGACCATCTCTACCAAGTTCATGGACCTCAGTAAACCCGGACCAAGGGTTTTGGGGTTGTAAAGAAACTTAAAAGCAGGAGAGCTTTGCCTGATTTTGGGTTCCATTCTATAACGTTCTGAGAGGTCTACATGCATTTCTGTTTTCTGTTCAGGAATTTGGGTTCACATGTGAGAGTTTCAAAATCTAGATTAGGATTCTGAACTCTGAACTTCCTTAAAATTCAAGGCTGTATGTAATCAAGTTTGTGAGTTGGTTCCTTCCTTAATATTATGTGCCCAAGAAGATGATTCATGTTGCATTGAACTAAACATATAGGATATGGTTTACTACTGCATCAATCCAGTTTAACGCCAGTGGAACAACAGAGCTACAACAGTATACAGATGGAATAATACAGTAAAGAATCTGGCCCAAATTATCTGTATAACTAGCAGAGTAAAAGACGCTGCTTTCTATCTACTTGATGAAATTCACACAGGAGAGTATTTTAGGCTCCCATTTGTGGGTGCAGTTTGCAGAAATAAAACACAAGAACAAATGAGTAGCTGCATCTCTACCTGATTTGTGCCTCCAGTCAAGTACTGCAGTTAGAGGAACAAATACCTAGATATGTGAATGGCATGGGCAAAAATGCAGGAATAAATCCTGCCTGCAAAAGGAGAAGAGCTGCCCACCCTTCTGAAAATATTCCCTAAAATGTATAAATATTAATGAAGAAAATTTAAAAAAAAAATGGAGGGCCAAATTCTGCCTTCAAGTAACATGCACAGATGCCAGGGAAGTTAATGTGAGTGGTGCATTTGCATCAGAAGATATAATTGTCTGAACACAGACATGAATTTTCAGTTAATTCTGGGCTTAAAGTAAACTTTGTTACTTTCCTTATCTGTGCCACTGAGGCATGTTGAGGGCTGAAATTCACCATTGTACATAGGTCCTGCCCAAGTCAGATGTGCCACGTAAATCCTATTTTGAGGGTTTACATAAGACTTAAATGGAGTACACTTGCTACATGCATAGGAGAATTTCACATTGAAGGAGTCTGCATTTCTCTGCCATTAGTGCAACTGTAGTTCAAATCTTTACTGGAAACACTTTTATTCATATTCCAACTAACAATTGCTCAGATATGGGACTGCAGGTATAGCAAAGTGGAGAGAGTGCAGAAAAGAGCCACAAACATTATTCAAAGGCTGGAGAAAATGCCTTACAGTGAGAGACCTGAAGAGCTCAATTTTTTTAGTGTATCAAAAACAAGCTTGAGAGGCAACTCAGTTACCGTGTATAGTACCCAGTATCTTTTTCCCCCATGAAGGTACTTAAAGGGCTCTTTAACTGAACAGAGAAAGGCATAACAAGAATGAATGGCTGGAACCTGAAGTCAAACAAATTCACATTAGAAATGTGTGGATGATTAACCACTGGAACAAACTGCCAAGGGAAGTGATGGATTTTCTATCTCTTGATGTCTTCAGATTAAGATGGTTGCCTTTCTGGGAGATACATTTTAGTCAAATACCCATTACTGAGGTCAATATAGGGGTAACTGGGTGAAATGCAATGGAGGTCAGACTAGATGATCTAATGGTTCCTTCTGATTTTAGAGTCTATGTATGAAGCTGTGAGCAGGGTTCTGGCCAACGCATGCACTCATCTGGCTCAATTCCATTGAGGAACTAATGTTTTCATGACCAGATGGAAGGAACCAGTGAAATAAATTTAAAAAAAAAACAATGGATCAAAGAAAGAGGCCAGGTTATAAATCAGGGCAAGGACAGCGGAAAAACCTGAGCAAAACAGACACAATTAACAACTAATAGATTACAAAAATGAAAGGAAGAAATTAGCATGAGACATACTTTTGAAGAGAAACAGAAATACACCATCAAAGGGGAAAAAGAGAAGTTCAACAGGAAATGAGAGGCAAGCAGAAGCAAAGCAAGGGAGAATGAAATTACTAAAAAAAAATTAATACAAATAGGGGCTGATCACACAAGGTCTTTCCCCCATAATCAGTCCTACTGACTTCAAATAGCTATGACTACTCATGTAAGTATCTGCAGGTTAGGTTCAGAGTTTTCAGTCACTTGTATCTATAGAAATGTATTAGTGGCCCGGCCCGGCCCTGTAAATCATTACTCATGTGACTAGACCTTACTCACTGGGACTATTCAAATGAGGTCACTGGAACTTTCTGAGTTGTTATGAGCTTGTCTGCACTGCACTGTTAGCTCAAGGTATAACTTGAGTGTTGCCCTTAACCTAACTCCCATGCACATACAAAAATATCTAGCTTGAGTTAAGTGGTGCTTTAAACTCTAGCTAGTTGGACTCTGTGCTGAATCAACCACAGACAGTGGTTTTGCACTGACCTCACCTAGTTTACCTCATGGTAAAACTAAAGTGCCTCATCTTCACTGTGTCTTTACCTTGGATAGCTCATGTGTTTTAGCTTCCCTGGGGTAAATACACCTTTTCTTACCAGTGAAGACGGGGACTTAGTCATTTTACTCTGCAACTTCTCTTTTTCAAACTATATCTCAGGATCAGCTAAGATATAGAGCAAGAGTGGCCACATCGCGGCTTGCAAACCACATGCAGTTCTTTTTCAGTTAGTGTGGCTTGCAGAGCTGGCCCCCTCCCTCCCCTTCTCTGCCTACCAGGCTGGGGGTGGGGAGTTTGGGACCTTTGCCCTGCAGTGGGGCTTGGGGCTTCTGCCCAGAAGGGAGGGGGGGTGCCTGCTGGAGCCTGGGACTTCAGCCCCTAGATCCAGCAGGCGCCCCCCTCAACTCCACAGGGCTGAAGTTTCTAGACCTGGCAGGCACCTCCTCAAGGGCTGAAGCCCCCGGCCCCGGCAGGTGCTCCCCTGACCCCCACACGGCAGAAGCCCTTAGTCCTAGCAGAAGCGCCCAGCTCTCAAACTTCTGAAGATTATCGCATGCGGCGTGGAATGTCAATAAGTTTGGCCACCTCTGATATAGAGCCTAGTCCTGTAAAGTCTTACACCCAAGTAATCCTTTGAGTGAGAATGGATTTGTAGAACTGGGTTTTATGCTTTAAGATTACTTTTACAAGCTGGATTTGCACTTAGGGTTTGTAGGATTATGTTATGACATTTTAATACACACAAATAATTATCCATCTACTGAGTAAGGAGACAATATGATGGTACATTATACTGGGACATCTCGTCAGTAGGCATTTGCAGTTATGTTTATTTTCTTACCTCCTGTGTGCCTGCTTCTGGGTTGGTCATTGCAATCACTGAGAAATCCCCATATCGGTCTCCATTGGCATCGATGGATACCTGCCCTGCAATGCCTAGAGAATGGCATGTAAGGAATTAGAAAATTAATTAGTTAAAATGTTGGACTCTTCCAAGGAAAACAAAAATATGAGTGGATAGATTTTTACAGACTGATACTTGACAGGAAATCTCATCAGTCTCACAGCACTTTTATTGGCATTCCAGAAGAAATTGTAATTTCATCTCAGCGTCTGCATTCCAAAATGCTTAACATTTCTCCTTTTGAAATACAAAATATGTGAGCCTGTTTGGAGAATATGTGAAAAAAATGTATCCAGAAACTCAGAGCACTGGAATAAAAATAAAAATGCATTTCATGCAAGTTAATTTACATAAGGCCTTGTCCTGAAATAGATAACAAAGTCCAAGTGAAAACACACATGGTCATGTGAAGCTGGGAACCAATGAAACAGAGACCAAGGCCAGAGTCAGCAGCTCCAACATGTGGGACACCTGTGGAGTTGGTTTATTGTTGTTCTCACTGGATATGATATGGGGGGGATATAGCTGCTTTACTGTGAGATAAATCCTGCCCTCAGTTAAATTCCATAGTCTTCACTGGGGCTGAAAAATTTGATCCTGAAAGGGCGGTATTGATCTTACAGGCTCCAGTTCAGTAAAGTACTTCCTGCACATACTTAAGTCTCACTGTCAAGCTTAAACATATGTTTAAGTGCTTTGCAGAATTGGGGCCTTGTTTCCTTTCTTCTCTATGTTACACGTAGAGATCAAGGGAATTATTAAACATTCACTGAAGTCAATGAGACCCTTCCCATGGAATTCAATGGCGCTGAATTATGCACCCCACCCAAGAATATACTGTGTGGGTTTGACAGACCCACAGCTCATATAGACTTAAATCAGAGTTTGCGGTAATCAGTCCTTTTTAAGGTCAAGGCTCTATACAAATTTCTATACATGAAATTGGGTTCAATTCTTATCTTTTCAATATTTCTGGTTACAGCTTTGAGAAAGACACATTCAACACTTATCGTCAGTTTCTCAAGTCCTCAGCATGGCACCTGCCCTCAGTGACTAATCTCCAGTGAAATGTAGCATCAGTTTATCCATTGGTGTAAATTGATGTAGCTCTACTGAAGACCATGGTTCCATTCCAGTTTACACCTCCAAGGCTCTGGGTCAGAATCTATACAGTAACAGCCGAATGCATTTCTGTCAAAGACACTGTAGAACTTTGTGAATACACACTCATGACTGGGAAACTGTGTGCCAAATCCTGAAATTCTTAATGAGTTTTTAATACAAGTTTAACTCACAGAACAACTCCACTAAAGTCACTGGGCCTGATTCTTCTCTGACCCCAGTGTTACAGCAATTTGTCTTCACTGATTTCAGTGGAGTTACCCCTGAGATATAGCGGTATAAGTGTAAGCAGAGTCAGGATGAGCTCTACCCTGACATCTGGTGGTGAATTGTGGCAAGTTGTGGAAAAGAACTTCAGGGTCTGGTCTTGTTGGCATAGGCACACCCATCCCACCTGGTATGAACCCACAGCCGCCCAAATGGTCACTTTGGCTGCTGTGAGATCCCCAGTTTCTTTGTTACTGGGGCAGGAAGAATAAAGTGTTGTTACCCTGATTATGTGAATCAAGGCCAGTGGAATTGTTATATGACAGAGGGACTCACCATCAACTAAGTAGCACTTGTTAGACAAGGGACATGGGTTCCAAAATCCAGTGAATTGAGAGAGAGGTGCTGGGGACAAGTGTTTGTACCTGATGGACTGGGTCCCCCCCTTTGAGAGCCTGAAACACCAATTGCACCTTCTCTTCCTTCTCTCTCCACTGTTGAATAGCAAAGCTAATTTTGATCCCATTAAGAATCTAGCTACAGCCTGCTATGCCAAGTTCACTTTCGGCCAATGGTGCACCAGCATTGGGGCTCCCCTATTAAGAGCTGAAATCACTAAAGAGCTAAAATTAATAAGAGCTGAAATCACTGAGTGCTGTGTTAACTACTGGGGGAGCCTGAAGATATATTCCTAAGCAGCTGGCAGAGCAAAGCAGTTTTGTGGGATGGTTGAAGCGGCCCATGGGACGGCGAGCGGAGCTGAGCAGAGAAGTTTGTGGGATGGTTGGAGTGGTCAGCAGGACAGCGAGTAGAGTGAAGCGGGGTGGAGCGGGGCAGAGCAGAGCAGTTCGTGGGATGGCTGGTAGAGTGGAGCAGCTCATGGTGAAGGCTGCAGCAGAACCCCATGGAGAGACGGGGCAGTCACCCTCGGACCACGTAAGGTGCCCCTTAACACCCTGCGTGCCCCTTCCACCCCCCATTTTCACCCAGGCTGGGGAGGTAAAACTCTGCAGATAAACTTTCAAACTCGGGGGCTACACTGACCAGGGACAGAGACTTTTGGGGTGTTGGACTTTTGGGACTTTGGGGTGATCTTTTGAGTTGTTGGACTTAAGACCCTGAGGGGAAAAGGATACTGCAAAACTTACTTGAGGGTGGGTCTTTTGCTCATGATTTGTGTTATGAATCCTGTTTGTGGTGTTTCCCCAACGTAATGCTGCATTGTTTCCCTCCTTTATTAAAAGGATTTTGCTACACTCAGACTCCGTGCTTGCGAGAGGGGAAGTATTGCCTCCTAGAGGCATCCAAGGGGTGGTATATAATTGTCCCAGGTCACTGGGTGGGGGTTCGAGCCAGTTTTGCATTGCGTTATTGAAACAGAATCCCTAGATACTGAACCCAGTCTTTGTTGCTGCCAACTCAGATGGGCAGAAGGGTTACATAAGCCAGAGCCGAATCAGGCCCACTAGGTGTTTTCCCTGACTCAGCAAAAGAGGGAGCAAGGATGTCACGATTTGACCCTGGGGAATGACTGAATTTAGCAACTTTGCAGATTTAGGCCCTTACTGAGTAGTCCTACTGAAATCAAGGGATCTTCTTGTGGAGTAAGGTGCTACTCACCGTGAATAAAGCTGGCAGAATCAGGCTAACGGTCAACAAACCCAATAATAAAACAGGAAAATGCAACACATAGTGCACTGTGATTGTTTATTTTCTCAGCTTTCCTGTAGTTTAATGATTATGGATAATATCTCCCAGTATACTAGTACATGTAATGTGGCAGAGTTTGTGAAAACAATGGAATCATAAGAACACAAGACCTCTCTCCAGTGCCAATTCTTTGCTGAGGGGCAGGCAGAGAACAGGGCAAGAACAAGGCAAAGGGCACAGTTAGCAAGGTTCTGTTGTAGCTCTACTTCAGTCAGGGGATGAAGACCATGGGCCTGGGTTTTTGCTGCGCTGTGCAAAGTGAAAACAGATCAGAATGGTAGCCCTTGACACCCATGCCACTGAGATGATTACACAAGGTGCAGAGTAGTGGAGAATCAGGTCTCAAGGTGCAATTACAAACCTGGAGAGAGACTTCAGCTACTCAGTACCAGAACATAAATTTTTCGCAACAAATCTAATCTTCCCAAATGCTCAGTGAGCTAAAATGCCTCACCTTTGCTCTTTTCCTATTAAAATGGAATGACCTCAGGAAAGATTAATCCAAGTTTAATCATAGGCCTACTGAGTATTAACCAAACTGTTTACAACCAAATGGCTTCCTGTAGATGTAATGGTACGGTAGCCAAACAATCACAAAATTGTGTTACTATACCGGACTGAAGGATTAAAGAGTGAGCACAGCCAAATGACAATAGCAACACTCAGAGGCCAATACCAACTTGTCTGGCATGGCAAGGCTGACTCCCAGAACCGAAAGGAAGTGTTTACTAGAACAGGAAGCTTAGTGACTGGAAGCCAAGACCATCTGGCCTGAAGTCATTACTAGAGCTATTCAAAACTTGGAAATTCTGAAATTTTCTGTCATTCTGAATTGTAATGAAAAGTTGAAAATTTCCTGCAGAGCAAAAATTTTTGAAAATTTGATCTGGAAATATTGAAACAACTTCATTGAAGTGCTCTGGTTTGACTTGATAAACTATCAAAACTTTAATATATTTTTTTTTAAATCAGCATTTTCTAATGGAAAACTGTTTCATTGGAGAATTTTTGACCAGTTCTAGTCCCTATCCCTCTCCTGAAGCATTCATGCTGCCATTGACTGACTCTCCCCTGCCCCAACCTATGCAGAGGGGAGGATGTGTATGAATGTTTCTTTAGCAGCTATTAATATCCAGCAAGATTCCTGACTGGACACTCATCTGATGTGGAGCGGAATGTACCATGGAGAAAAGGTGCCCAGGCAGTTAGAAATCTAAATGGCAGCTACTATGTTTTCAATGATCTGTGTGCAAAATTTCAGGGGCAATACAAGGCCCCATCCTGCAATGGACTCTGCATGGATGGTCTCCTGGCTCCCGCACAGAGCCCCACTGATCATGGTAGGGCTCCCCACAAAGGCAGGAGTCCGCTTGCATGGTTCTTCTTGTAGGATTGGCTCCTAAGAGGCCAGGTTGAAGACCACTTTCAACATCAGCCCTATAATTAATAAATATTTGCTCAGCGAAGTATTGGGATAGTGAGGAGTTGGAGGGCGGGAGTCTTTACCTTGCAGTCTTATGCTCCTGACAGCTCAGTGTTAAGCCTGAATTTTCAAAATAGCTATGATAAGAGAGAGGTTGCTCAGCAACAAAGAACTGGTTTTTACCAGTGAGGAAAGAGAACATTATTTTCTCTTGGCTGGTTTTATGAATAAAGCAGCTTAGGACACTATTGTGTAGCGTGGCAGTCCCACTGTTTAGAGCACATATCTCTATAAGAAACGCGCAAGGACGCACCTTGGCATGTTCTTGGAGGACTCTAGCATAAAATTATAGGATATAAGATGGACATTTTGGGCGGATTCTCTGTTCAGAGAGGCTGCTGTAAAAGGAATCTCATGACAGAGGGGAATCCCCTGGGTGTAAAGTGCTGTGGGGTGCCATGATTTGGAGGGGATGGAGTACGTTATACAGCACTGTACATGATCCTGACCTAATGCAGTGGTGCCTGTGGGGCTACTTTAGCTGCATAATTCAGAGGAGTCACCAGGCTGCTTTAAATCCACTGGAGATCATATTAGCTTCTGGTGAACCCAGGACCAGGGGAACAGAAAGGTGGCTTAGAGCCACCTGCCCGTTCACTTCTTCTCAACTCTGCCCAGTGTATACTCATGGCAGCTGAGAATCTGGCCCATTATGTCTTTCATAGCTGTTATATTTCTGAGTTAATCGTTGGTTTCTTATGTAAGGGAAATATTTTCTTTCTCAAATACTTCCACTGGAAATCAAACACTGAAAGATTAATGTAAGAAATGACATGTGAGTCTGGTGATGTGTCACTGCTCTGTTTCTTTACTGAGGCCCATACTCTGCAAAAACTTAAGCACATGCATAACTACATCAATGGGAGGGACTACACACATGTTTAAAGTTACACATCTGCTGAAGTCTCTGTAGACTCAGGGCCTAAGGGATTAGGCCCAGAAAGCCACAGTCCTGTTTAGTTACTGTATCTGAGATAACAAACAAAGGAAGGGAAGAAAAACCTTCCAATGCTCAAAACAGTGTCAACGACAAAGGAAAAAATTGGCACTCTTGTGCTTTTATCGAATCCAGCTTGTTAAGATAAAAACGCTAAATGGAAAAAATGAAGCAAGCTCAAGAGGTAATAGAGGCACATGAAGTAAAACACACTGCTGTAATCTTTTCAAAAACAAAGGAGCCTGAGAAAGTTATTGGCATTTCTTTACAACCCTAATGAGGGTCATTAAGTTATTAGGAGTTCCTTTGAGCAGAATAATACCTAAAAGGATGTTATGAAAAATGTTAAAAGTAGTGAATTATTTGATCTTTAAAAACGCAGGGTGTATATTTGAAGAGCACATATTCTGACTATTTTTTAACCTCTTGTATCCTGGTCCTCAAGTGGCACACACAGTAATAGCCTGAGTTGTAATGACACTGATACAATCCAGTATTCCAGCTAGCAGATACCTACCTTCATATGTCCTGTTCCGTGTCTGATGAACAATTTTATCCCCATCCTTCTTGCTAAAACCATATTTTAGGACTTCACGCAAAGCCAGAGCATAGAGGAGAATGGCATCATGGAATCCTTCCACAAACATGTTAATCTAAGAACAAGATGACAACATTCATATTTAAGCCATCTATGAAAAAATATTTATCTTTACAAAGGCTCAAACCCTGGATCAGGGAGACTAGGCTTGGCCCAAACAGATTAATATTAGGGAACTTCTACAGAATAATCAAAAGAACCCATTTTCTGGTTCTGAATCTTTCTTTCAAAGAAAAACAGAGAATTTTGCAACTTGTAACATTTAACAGAAAACCACTAACTGATTTTTTTTTTAACTCTCCAACTCTGACATTCAAATGGTGCTTCATTATCACATCTAAACAGAGATACAGAGAAGAAACTCACTGTACCACAGTTCATGTGCCATCTGCGTATAAACTGTGCAGCTGTTCCTTAGAGATGCTGAGTACCTTCTGTAAGGTGCTAAGCACCCTCATCCTCATTAGCCTGAGGGCCCTCATCATCTTACATCATCTTCTGTATTCAGGCCAAATTCTGCCGCCCTTGGCTGGGTAGCATTTACACCCATAGTTCATAGGCTTACTAGACTAGCAGAACTGGATCAATAGTTTAATGCAGACATGCGCCTGTTCCAAAACCCCAGGAGAGCACATCTGGTTAATTGTCTGTTTTATACCGCACACTTCACTGGATATGAAAATATTCTCTCCCCATTATGTTTATGGCCAGAGGAAGTTTTTCTGACTTTGCTGACAGATTTGTTTGTTTAATGATTACTCTCCTCCATTTCTGCTGATTCTGGATCTTGCTCAACGGACCATCTCTCTGCTAGCAAATGAACAACAGAGCAAGCTGTTTACTCTGTACTATGTAACTTTCTCTGGAGTTGCCAGAAAACTGGTTTCCCATCTTTTACGTCTGTTTCAGTAAATGGCATGAGCTAAATGAAATGCCATTTTCCAGTATAAATCCAAAAAGCAAATACGGTATTGTAAACCAGCACTGCCCTTCAGTGAGAGCAAATGTGATTTCACATTAGACCTACACTTATATTGATCTCCAGAACACTTATGAACAGAGCAGTGCAAAAATTGATAGGTTTGGTTCACAGTAGGGTGGCAAATTTAAAATAAGCCATTTTGGGTGCTATATCTGAAATCTTTTTTTTTTTTTTTTTTTT